>NC_057806.1:660778878-660880494 GCF_018294505.1 Triticum aestivum
TATGAGAAATTCCCTCCAATATTGTCACTAATGACTAATGAATGCTAGTGATCACGAAATCCTTTGTTTAATGTGTTTCTGCGGGAAAAGAGCCTAAACATGGAAGAGAATCACCATGTACGAGGAAACACGAAGTTTGATGGAAGAGATAAATCAACAAGAAACATTTTAGGAGTAATAGAGTGAAGTTTGGGGAAAAGGAAAGTCAACACGAAGAAATTCCGGACGCAATAGAGTGCAAGATGACACTTTGTATGACCGCGTCTGCTCATACTAGTCGAAGTCAGCACCAGGAGATCCACCTGGCCAGGAGTTATAAAAGGGGCGACAACAAATTCCCAACATGGAAAGCACCATTCATGAAACAGAGCACCAGAATCGTCCTCCAACCCTAGCCGCCGCCATTTCCCATCTCATCTCCATAGCCATCGTTGCCATCATCAATCCAACCATCCATTTCCAAGTTAGTCATATTTTTAATCGGCGTATCGCATATGCAACTATTGTAAGACATATTATTGATGATCCACAAGTACAATGGGATCTAAAGTAGACCCTTATGGAATAATTCTCAATCTAGGGTTTGAATTTCTAGCACTCCTGTAACCCATCATCTACAAACTAATTTCACAATGCCTTCCTCTAGGTCCAAAGATGGTGGAGTGTGATGTAGTCGACGTTCACATAACACCATTAGAGGAAAGAATAACACAATATAATATTAAAACATTGAACAGGAATAAACTTCACATGATTGCTGGTAACAAGACTAGGGTTCGGAGATGAGATGGTACTGGTGAAGGTGTCGATGAAGAGGATAATCCCCACGATGAACAGAGCATTGATGATGATGAAGGCTTCGATTTCCCCCTCCCGGAGAGAAATTTCCTCGACAGAATCGCTATGTCGAAGAGCAAAAGTGCTCCACGCAAGTTCCGCCTCACAGACGGCAGCAGAAAGTCCCGAGGATTTTCTGTGATATTTTTCTAGGGCAAAGTATAATTTACAGCCAAAGGACGTTGGCAGAGGGGCCACAGGGGCCCCATACGGCCACATGGCGCACCATAGGGGGGGCGGCGCTACCAGGGTGTGTGAGCCTCTGGTGGTTCCCCTCTTGCCCATTCTTGCCCCATAAGTCTTCATATATTAGGAAATAATTCTAAAAATCCATGATGCATTTTGAGCTCTGAAGCATAGTCTTATCTTCTGGTTCTTCTTCTTATGTTGGGAAATGAGAGAGAGAGAGACTCTTTTTGGGGTCCCTTTTTTAGAGAGACATGACCCAGTCGTCTCCTACCCAGCCCCACCCGTCACCATTTCATGGGTCCCACGCTGAGTAACCAAGCTAAGTAACGGTCAACAACTTTAACCCGACGGGAAGCCCCATTTGGACATATATGAGGTTGAGCTTACTAGAGGAGGGAAAACCCGGGGAATGTTAGATGGGCGGGGTAAAATAGAGCACAACTAAGTAACAAGGGGCATGAAAATACAAAAGCCTTAATAAAATGTTTACAAGTTTTTAAAAATGTTCACCAATCTAAAAAAACTTTCCTGTTTCTTAAAAAACATCATCTAATTTAAAAAACTGTCCACAAATTTTAGACATACTAATAATTTTAAAAAAATATTACTAATTTGAAAACATGTTTCATGGTTCAAAAAATGTTCATGAATTCGAAATTATTCCCATATGAATTTCAAAAAACTTCATAAATTTGAAAAAATATTCCCATATTTCGGAATAGCTTCATGAATTTAAAAATTAGTTTGTATTCCAAAAAATATCTCTAGATTTCAGAAAATGTTCTTTGATTTTGATATTTTTTTCGTCAATTTTAAAACTGTTCCCAAAATAGTGAGTTTTTCCTTTTTTCGTAGATTCGTTTATTCAAAATATTTTACCTCTTAAACCGTGCGTCCAAATCTTGAACCGTTTTCACCATTGGATTTCTGGCTTTGATACTTTTTCAAAACTAGATCCCATGTTGATAGGTTTTGACGAACTTTTTTTTTCATGAAAAAAACCGGACGAAAAAATCGGGCAAAAAAACCAAACCAGGAGCATGGTTTTTTCCCTTTCCGAAAGAGGCACGCCCGTGCCTCTCGCGAAATCACAACCGTGCCTCTCATGGAAGCAAAACCGTGACTCTCATGGAAGGAAAAAAAAACAGAAAACACATTTTTTTTTCGTTTCTGAGAGGCAGGGCCGTGACTTTCGCGAAAGTACAACCGTGCCTCTCGCGAAAGCAAAACCATGACACTCGCGAAAGAAAAAAAACAGAAAACGCGTATTTTTTCCCTTTCGAGAGGCACGGCCGTGACTTTCGTGTAATCACAACCGTGCCTCTCGCGGAAGCAAAATCGTGACTCCCACGAAAGAAAAAAAAACAGAAAACGCATTTTGTTTTTCCCTTTCCGAGAGGCACGACCGTGATTCTCGCAAAAGCACAACCGTGCCTCTCGCGGAAGCAAAACCGTGACTCTCGTGAAAGAAAAAAAAACAGAAACGCATTTTTTTCGTTTCCGAAAGGCACATCCGTGACTCTCGCTAAAGCACAACCGTGCCTCTCGCGGAAGAAAAACCGTGACTTTCATGAAAGGAAAAAAAATAAAACGCATTTTTTTGCACAATTTTTTTTTATCGAAAAGCTAAGAAAGACCAGGGGAAAAACAAAACATCGAAAAAAAGAAAAAAACCGTTTAAAAAGCCGAAAACGCGTGCGGAAAAATAAAAAAAAACAAAATTCAAAGGGAGCGTCCAGAGCGCGACACGTGACGAATGGCTAAGAGCGCGCAAAGTGACGCTGATCGTTGCGAGGCTCCCGAAGGAGCGCTCGTTAACTAGTTGCTCCCGGTTGCGTGTGTTTGCTATTCCCCAACCCATACAGGGAATAGGATCTGGAACTAAAATTGGAAGGGTGGTAATAAAAAGAAGAAAAATTTGTGTACACGCAACTGCGGCAACTCCTATATGCCGCTCCTTGCGACAAGTAGTCGCCCTTTCGCACAGGGGCCCGAGTGGGCCGGCCCATTAATAGCACAGGGAAGCAATTTGGAAATGCACAGTAGCGCTGGATCAAGTACTGCAGAGATTTTCTTAAAAAAGAAAGTACTGCAGAGATCGACCAAGCATCTACAAAGCTGGAACAAGGCATTGCAGCAAACATTTTAGAAAATCTGAGAACATTTTTTTGGAAAAAACTTGGAACATTCTTGGAAAAGCGAACAAAATTTTAAAAATGTGAATTTTTTTCAATTTTTGATCAGTTTTTTCTAAAAAAATAACATTTTTTGGAATCCGAATATTTTTAAAATGTATTTTTTAAATGTTGATACTTTTTTGAAGCTACGAACAAAATGTGAGTAGTTTTCAAAATTCGGAACAATGTTTTTAAAATGTGATTTTTTTTTCAAAACTGCGAACATTTTTGGAAAACAGAACATTATAGTTCAAAAGGGCAAATATATTCCAAATTTGCGGCCATTGTTTTAGAACAGTGTGGTTTTTTGAAAAAAAAGAATTAAAAATAAATATAAAAAAGGATATGTAAAGAACAGCGGAGAAAAGAAAACCAAAACGTCTTGTATGTTTTGCTACCGAAAAATGTGCCGGACCAATTAACTCATCCGTCGTCCCTTACTAATTTAAGGGGTATCTCTCTCAAAAGCCACTCCCACCTTCTCTGGTGTGGACAAGTGGCGCACATGCAGTGCAATCTGAGAGTTTTTTTAGTAGATTTTTGCCCCAAAATGTGTTATCTCTTGAACCTTGCGTTCAAATCACGAATCATTTTCATGTTGGATTTGTTACATGAGATATTCAAAATTAGGTTTTGCATGAAAAAGCAAAACAAAAAACCCAATAAACCGGAATTAAATGAACCAGGAACCCAAAAAAGCAAAATGAAAAAACTGGAAAACCAAAATGAAGGGAAAAAGAGAAAGCCGAAAAGCCAGAACCAGGAGCCTTCTGTCACTGCTGATATGCTGGCCTCGGCGCTAGGTGAACTTAGTTAAGACGTGGCCCCACATGCCATTGAGAGGAAGCGGATGAAGAAGAAGAAACAATAATAGCCAGGCCCAGTAGAGCGGCAGGTGAAATATGGCGTGCATGTCGATGAAGGAGAACTAATAAGGATTGGCAAACTAGAGGACACAGTCTTCTCCACTAATGCTTCGCAAACTTGGCAGTCAATAGTGCATGGCTTGGATCTATTGAAGAAGGGCTTGGTCTGGCGCATTGGTAATGGGCTATCTGTTCGCATTTGGAGAGACTCATGGATCCCCCACCCCATTGGGCATCCTCCAATAACTCAACAAGGGCGCTGCAGGTTGAGGAGGGTGAGCGAGCTGCTGGATGACAATGGTGCTTGGCGCGTTGATTTGCTCCAACAGGTGTTCTGGCCGGTTGACGTACAACAAATTTTGAAGATCAAGGCATCTCCAAGGCTGGGAGATGATTTTATTGCATGGGGTGCCGAACGCACTGGTATCTTCACCGTGCGTAGCGCATACAGGCTGGCGCTCGAGGACAAGTTGCGTCCCTCTTCAGTCGCGGCGAGTAGGGCACCGGACGGGCGACGTGTCGTCTGGGCATTTTTATGGAGGTGCCCTGCTCCTCCGAAGGTGCGTGTCTTTGGTTGGTGGGTGGCTACAAATGCACTTGCTACTTGGGCTAACAAATTTGATCGCCATATGGAGGTATCTGATATATGTCCACTATGTGGTCTCGAGCGAGAGGACACATATCATGTGTTTTGCAGGTGCCCACGGGCTGTGGATTTATGGCGTACCATGGCGGAGGTGTGGAGAATTCCCGAAGTCACATCCATACGGAACACGGGGCCGGAATGGTTCTTGAACCTCTTGGCGGAGTGTGAGGAGGGTGACCGTCTCAGAGTCATCATGGTGATGTGGAGGTGTTGGTTCATACGTAATGAGATCCAACATGACAAGAAACCACCGCCTATGGAGGTCTCTCGACGCTTCCTACAGAGCTATGTTTCCTCGCTGTTGGGTGTACAACAATTCCCAACAGGAGACTGGGATAAGGGGAAGATGGTTCTGCAGCATGAAGGGGCGGTGCGGCGATCTTCGCATGTGTCGACGGGACCAAAGCTTCCTTGGAAGTGGCACCCACCGCCGCATGGGTGGGCTAAGCTGAATGTCGACGGATCCTTCGCCCACGAGGATGGTACGGCGGGCTCCGGCATGGTTCTACGTGGTCATGATGGCGCCATCATCTTCTCTGCATGCAGAGCCCTGCGTTCGTGCCCTAACCCACTTCATGCCGAGCTGGAAGGGTGCCGGGAAGGACTCGCACTGGCCTTACAGTGGACTGAGCTACCGATCGCCCTCGAATGCGATTGCCTGCATGGAATATCGTTGATCAAGGCGACGGGACAAGACCGATCCGAACATGCAATGGTGGTTTCAGAGGTCAAGCTTCTTTTGGGTTCTAGGGAGTCTAGTGTTACTCATATCTCTAGAGAGCAAAATAATGTAAGCCATGTTTTAGCAAATTTTGGTAGAACGGAGGACCGTACGGTGGTTTGGCTCCGCTCTGGCCCGGCTAACATCCCTAGCTTGTGTAGGGATGAACTTCTATGCTCTTGAGTAATACAACCCTTTTACCTCCGCAAAAAAAAGGATTGCTCGCATCTACGGTCTTGAACCCCTTTTACACAAAATGCCAGATTGGTGGGTTTGTGCTGACCAAGATGAAGGAGACAGCTGAGTCTTACCTTGGCAAGTCTATTTCCAAGGCTGTCATTACCGTTCCAGCTTACTTCAATGATGCTTGTTGTAACCTGTCTCTTAATTAGCAGTAGTTTGCTTCAGTAAGGAAATTAATTAAGTTGTTATATAAATGCTTCGTTTCCATTGCTGATATGTTGATTGATTATGTTCTTGATTGACAGGTCAAAGCAACAAACGGCGACACTTTCCTGGGTGGAGAAGACTTTGACAATACTCTGTTGGGGTTCTTAGTGAGCGAGTACAAAAACACTGAAAATATCGATCTGTCAAAGGATAGATTGGCCCTGCAGAGACTGCGTGAAGCAGCTGAGAAGGCAAAAATCAAACTCTCCTCAACAACCCAGACTGAAATCAATCTTCCCTTCATCACTGCTGATGCCAGTGGAGCAAAACATCTGAACATCACACTGACAAGATCAAAATTTGAGTCTCTGGTGAACAGTCTGATTGAGAGGACCAGAGAGCCGTGCAAGAGCTGCTTGAAGGATGCCGGCATAACCACCAAGGATGTTGATGAGGTCCTTCTCGTCGGTGGAATGACAAGGGTTCCGAAAGTGCAGGAGATAGTCTCTGAGATCTTTGGCAAGGCCCTAGCAAAGGAGTCAACCCAGATGAAGCTGTGGCCATGGGTGCTGCTATTCAGGGTGGCATTCTCCGTGGAGATGTGAAGGAGCTTCTTCTCCTTGATGTTACCCCGCTGTCACTTGGTATTGAGACTCTTGGTGGTATCTTCACCAGACTGATATCCAGGAACACTACCATCCCCACCAAGAAAAGCCAGGTTGGTAAACCACGTTTCACTCCTCCTGAACTAGTAGTATAATACTCCATGGTTCTCAAGTACTATGAACTAGTGTTGCATGTTCTTGTCATTTTTGCTGATTGTGTATCGCCGATCTTCCTCTGTTTAGATGTTCTTTTCATTTTTGTTCCAGTTACTTGAGATGTTTATGTGATGGCTTTGTGTCCAGTCATTGATAGATGGTGCAATTGAACATTGTTTTTGTCATGTTAAACTTGTGTCCAGTTACTGATGATTGTTGTTCGCAATTGAACATTGTACTGTAGTTTTTGGTCATGTCCTCTGATAGTGACAAGTTTTTCTTTTTTATCAATCTCTGTAGTACTATTAGCTTGCTTACTTGCTTTCACCTCTTGGTGCATTTCCTAAGAGGATCAATTAGCATTAGCTATGTCTGTGCCTTCTGATGGCATTCATGGAGCTGGCTTTTCCCTAATAGCAGAGTACTGATTCATCCTTATGCCATAATAGAACCTTCGGTTTGCCTTTTCTGTGATAGTACATTTCCTAAGATGAATCGTACTTTTATTCATCTAACATGTGTTGAGCAGCTTGCTTGGCATGTACATGATATTGTTTTGGCAGCACAACATACTAACAAGAAACAATATAATGTCGGCGCTCTTAATATCTGCACTGCAGGTGTTGTCAACCGCCGCTGACAACCAGACGCAAGTGGGCATCAAGGTGCTGCAAGGCGAGCGTGAGATGTCAACAGACAACAAGCTCCTAGGCGAGTTCGACCTGGTCGGCATCCCGCCAGCACCGAGGGGCACGGCCAAGGACAAAGCGACGGGCAAGGAGCAGCAGATCACCATCCGGTCCTCGGGCGGCCTGTCGGAGGCGGAGATCCAGAAGATGGTGCAGGAGGCTGAGGTGCACTCGCACAAGGCCCTGATCGACGTGCGGAACACCGCGGACACCACCATGTACAACGTGGAGAAGAGCCTGGGCGAGTACCGGGACAAGGTCCCCGCGGAGGTGGTGTCGGAGATCGAGGCGGCCGTCGCCGAGCTCCGTGCTGAGATGGCCTCGGACGACGCCGAGAAGATCAAGGCCAAGATCGACGCGGCCAACCGGGCTGTGTCCAAGATCGGGCAGCACATGTCTGGCGGTGGCGGCGGGGCTGCTGGTGGTGAGCCGGGGTCGCAACAGGGTGGTGGTGGCGACGCAATCTTGTTGTGATGTTACTCCCTGTAAGCTGTAACCCATGAGGGAGAGATGTTTGATGCCTGGAGGTAGCTAGGTAAAATCTTCTAGACGAATGGCAGATAGCATTGCGCCTCATTCCAGAAAGAGATATCTTCATTCAGTTGCTGATGGGGAACTGCCAGGATAACGAGGATTTCGGGGAAGATGTCATCATCTTGCTCTCATTTGTACTTGTACAGCCTTTGCTAGAGGAGATGAATGCCATTTCGGTCGGTGTTCTCCATTATCAATCCCTGCATCTTCTTAATGATCATTTTGGGGAAGGTGTGTATTTGCTGATGCAGCTCATGGTGGTTAATTTACAGGTTAAGCACCGTCTCGACAGGCTGAAATCCAGCTGAAACACAAGGATGACCAGTCACCTGATGGCTCTACTTATATCTACTAGTGTACCGCATATAATAAGCTAATTAACCTACCTTGCCTTGTAAAAATGGTGATACCTTTTTGTTTAAGCTTTCACACATGTCTGCGCCATGTATTTGGTGGCCGGTTGGATGTATCGTAAGAGAACTTAAATAACCGAAACACAATGTGGCCGGTTGGTTTCTTCCTCCCTCCCTCACATTATTTTTGTTGGTTAGTGGCAACACCGTTCATGCTTCCGCACAAGCGATCATCGAGAATCTTCTTCTTCATCTCTTGTTGCTAACTGCATGATACAAAAACCAATCAAATCATACTTCTTCACCTAATCTCCTAGATGAGGCCGAGGATGACAATGGCGCCGATCGTCGATCTAAAGCCACTTGCAATCTCACGGCAATAAAACCAAAGATGTTTGCGTTGTTGTGTCACCAGTCAGCACAAAGCTAGCTACGCGCAAAGATATTTTTCTAGTTATCGTATACTCAGACTAATGATCTCTACTTTTTTTTGAGTGGACGCAAATTGCATGGCTTAGCTTTATAGAAGACAGAGGGTAAAATACAAAAAAGACTGACAAGCTCCCACTACAACCCGGCAAGAAGCAAACTCACTCCAACTCCAATGTAGACAGTACAACCACAACACATAAGAACATGCCCTAAACTGATCAACGAAGCCGCGTCTCAACCAACACCGGTCACCTCCGAAGAGCACAACTCCAAAAGAACTCTCCTTGCCGATGCACCAACCACCCTAGAGTGCATAAAAGAGTTGGCTGGTGGGTGGTGGGACTCAGACTAGTAAATTGCTGAAAACTACCACATTTGTGGCCAGAGTACTCCAAAACTAACCTTTTTGCCAAAAATCACGAAAGACCACCACTTTTGGTGCAAGTGAATAACAAAACGCACTAAACGAGCTGTGAGCCGTGACTAAGTGAAAATCTGGCATTTTGGGGCCCCCCTGTCGGAACCACGTGGCCAGGGCAAACGGCCGAGGCCAGACGACAGTTACCACCGCTCGTTAAGTCTTAGTCACGCGCGGGAGGGCATTTCATCCAACCGCTCTCTCCTCTGCTCGTTCCCCTCTCGCACCACAGCAGCTGCTGCCGCCGCCGCGACCAGCTTTGCACCGCCGACGGGAGGGAGACATGGTGTCTTGGGATGATCTGCCAACGTCGTCTGACGATGAATCTGTGACAAGCCAGGTTAGCATCTGCTCCTTTGAACCACACCTAGGGTTAGGGTTCTAGGGAGAAAGGGGAATTTCTGTTCCTAATCAAAATTGAAGCCATTTTGCTTATGTTTAGCCACCTGCGACCATGGAGTGCATGAAATGGAGCGGCCTGGCTCTAAATCATGATGCACGTTATGAGCATCGAGCCCCCTGTGAAAAGTTGGTGGCATTTGAATCCACTAATAGTGACAGGAGGTTTCTAGGCTGTGCAAAAAAGGTAAGTGAGCAGTGCAATTAGCTGTTTTAGTGATTTTGTGAAATCTGTGAATTGATTACTTCTTAATTCACATAGAATTAGTCTGCAATTAGGATGTTAAAAGTATAATGCTCTGGCCATAAATCTTGATACAACAATAGTACCAAATGCATAAGTAGCTAGTGCAGTGTAGGAGTTGTCAGTTTTTTATGCTCTGGCCATTAGTCTTGATATAAAAGTATAAATCTCTGGCCATAGCTCTGCTTTATAAGTATTTTTAGCTCTCTATTATTTATCAGTAGTAGCCAATGCAGTCTTGTTTTTGTTTTTCTTTATCATCACTGTTGCTATATATTTTTATCAGTAATGTTGCTCTATATTTTTATGTGTTTGATATTATAGCAGTAGTATTTTAGCTCTATATTATATTTATACAAGTAGAACATTAGCAGAATTAAATTGGTTAAGTGGTTTTGCGTTGTTTTCAGTAAATTGGTTCTACATTGGTTTGAATGTTATTTCCTTTTTTCACACATTTATAGGGCAGCGATCCACGATGCTCATGGGTGATCACGTTGACCTAGGGCAACCCATAGCCGCTGCACGCCCTGACATGTCCTACCGCATGTGGGGTTTCGGGTTTTGAAAAGCGCTCGCCGAATTGCTTGCGTACCGCGCTTCCGGCCAGGTCTTCTTCAAAGTGAGCTGCGGTGCATCTCAAAGTAATTTTTTTCGTACATGTATCTTTCACCTGGAAACCACGCCAGCTGGTTAGCCGTTAATTAAGATAGAGCTACAATTAATTGGCAACGTTCTTTTTTCCGGGGAGCCAATGGTTTAACAACACTACGACAAGTACAAGCCAGCTGGTTAACCGTTAAACAAGTACATCAACTGAATCAAATCATCCATTTCCAAGCTAGGCGACAGAGCCACCACCTCATATTTTACTCCCAATAATACACCATTTGCTGCTCTGACTTCCCATAGAGGATAGGATAGCTCCAAGACATAACAATTATTACATTACAAAAATAGCATCAAGAAGTTGACCCCCATCATTTGTCCCAAGAAATGGCAGCAGATGAGGCTGAATCTGTGCGTATATAACTAGGGGACTAATCGAGCCAGATGTCAAGCTAAGGTAGTAGTAGCTAGGACTAGGAGAGATGGAAAGGGAGAAGATGGAGAGGGGCAAGTCTGAGCTGAGGATGGCCATCGACGACCTCTGCTTGCCCAGCTCAGGAGATGGTGAATATCAGGAGCAGCAGGGGAAAGTTAGGAGGCCATCCACCATGGATCTCCTCTGTGTCTCCAACCAGCTTCTACGTGTCCTTGGTTAGTTACTCGAACAAAATTGAAACTGAAAACAGTATGGATTAAACTTCTATTTCTTCAGAGCTACTCTGTTTTAAACCTTGGCTTACCATCTCCTCTTCTTTCAATGTATATATGCTTTGTCTTTGGCTGTCAAAGATGGATTGGGCCAACGCTTCTAGTCCTCAGACAAGACATTAAGCAAAATGTTGAGGTAATATTGCGATTCTGCATTGCGTTTGTTCACATAACTAAGCGACTGAGCATACCGACTCCCTCCGTTAATTGCATTGAAGTGATTACAGTTATCTATCATTCGTTTGCAGACAATACAATATCTCCATGCAAGAGACTCTTTGAAGTATGCGAGCTTGACGGCGATCGTGATAGAGGAAGTGGAGGAAGGGACCTCGAAGAAGGCCCACAGTTGTACCAGGGCAATTATCTGGCTGGCTAGGTAACTTAGATGTACATGGGTTGTCTTATCATTGTACTGTATATGTCCATTCTATTTCCAAACCTTTGTTCTCACGTGTCGGGAAACACGTTTGGTTTAGGTCGGTGGATTTCTCGATATGTTTGCTGGAGAGATTAGTGAAGAACCCAGAGTCAAGCCTGCAAGAGATGGTGGAAGAAGCATATGAGAGCACCCTGAAGCCATTCCATGGATGGATCTCATCAGCTGCTTACAGGGTATGGCCACTTTGATCAGCTGTCCATCATCATGGCTGCTACATATTTTACATGACCGTATAAGCTACTCCCTCCGTTCACTTTTGTAAGTCATTTCAGATAACTCAAAATGGGCTATTTTGTACATTGTCTGAAATGTCTTCAAGGTCTTATAAAAATGAACAGAGGAAGTAACAATTTTCTGAAGATTGTTCCAGCGATAAATCTAGTACTCCCTCTTTTTTCACTGTATGCTTTGTTTTTCGCCGTCAAAGATGCGATTGGGCCAACGCTTCTAGTCCTCAGGCAAGACATTCAGCAAAATGTTCAGGTAATATTGTGATTCTGCATTGCATTTGTTCACATAACTAAGCGACTGACTGAGCATACCGGCTCCGCGTTTTAATTGCAGCGAAGCGATCACAGTTATCTATCTTTCCTTATGCAGAGATTACAGGATCTCCATGCAAGAGACACCTCGAAATACGCGGGCTTGATGGAGATCGTGATGGAAGAAATGGAGGAAGGGACCTCAAAGAAGACCAACAGTTGTACAAGGGCAATTATCTGGCTGGCTAGGTAACTTAACTGTACATGGACTGTCTTATCATCTAACAACATATGGTACCTGTATACCATATGTGTCATTTTTGTTCCAAAACCTTTGTTCTCATGTGTCGCAAAATACGTTCAGTTTAGGTCGGTGAATTTCTCGATATGTTTGCTGGAGTGATTAGTGAAGAACCCAGAGTCAAGCCTGCAAGAGATGGTGGAAGAAGCATACGAGAGCACCCTGAAGCCATTCCATGGATGGATCTCATCAGCTGCTTACAGGGTATGACCACTTTGATCAGCTGACATACTGTTGTCCATCATCACGGCTGCTACGTACTCCCTCTGTCGCATAATATAAGAGCATTTTTGACATTATATTAGTGTAAAAAACGGTCTCTTATATTATGTGACGGAGGGAGTATTTTACATGACTGTATAAGCTAGCAATCTTTCGGAGATTGTTCACGTGATAAATGTAGTTCACTTTTTCGATAAATGTTAATACTCCATTGGATCCATATTAATTGTCAGTGATTTAGTACAACTTTGTACCAATCAGCGATAATTAATGTGGATCGGAGGGACTCGAGTTTGAGTTTTGTCAATTGAACTAACGTGTTGGGCATACTTGCAAACTGTCAGGTAGCATTGCGACTCATTCCAGAGAGAGACATCTTCATTGAGTTGCTAATGGGGAACTGCCAGAATACCGGGGATTTTGGGGAAGATGTCATGATCTTGGTCTCCATTGTACAGCCTCTGCTAGAGGAGATCAATGTCATCTACAGATGTCTGCGTTGTATTTGTTGTTGTACCTGTAGTTTAATAGCCGGTTGGATGTATCGTGTCAGAGGACTTAAAATAACTGAAGCACAATGCATCTCTTGTTTTTCCTTTTGATTTCTTCCTCTCCGCCTCACCGTATTTTTTTGGCCGATGCGTGGGTTGGCCCATTCGCCGGACGCCTCCGCCACCATGGGGCCGGCAAGGAGCAGCAATAGCGTTCGGTCGCGCGGCTTCTTCGGCCCGGGCCGCGAGCTGGCCGTTGGCGAGCTGCCGGCGCCGTTGCTCAGGGCGGGGCCGGCAAGGAGCAGCAGCAGCAACGTTCGGCCACGCGGCTTCTTCGGCCTGGGCCACGACCTGGCAGCTGGCGAGCCGTCGACGCCGTTGCTCTGGGCGGGGCCGGCAAGGAGCAGCAGTACCGTTCGGCTGCGCGGCTTCTTCGGCCTGGCTCGCGACCTGGCCGCCGGCGAGCCACCTACGCAGTTGCTCAGGGCGGGTTGGCGCAGCTTCTCACGGACCCGATTGCTTTTTTTCAAAAAACATATAAGGACCCGATTGCTTTTTAAAAAACTTACACATGGGACCCACATGTAAGTTAATGGTCAAAGTAAATGGTCAAACAAACGGTTATCTTACATTTGGATCCCAATTGTCATAATCGTGATCAACTGATAAAGAATTGACGATTTGGATTTTTTAAAACAATTGACCACTCATTTGGTAGTTATTTGAGAAAAAAATAAAAAACCGGCAGTTTTTTGAAACCCTAACCTGTAAAGTAGTAGTTTTATACTATTTATTACTCGGTCAGCACAAAGCTAGCTACGCACAAAGATATTTTTCTAGTTATCATATGCTCAAACTAATGATAATATATGCCGGCACGTCATAATCTCTACTTAATCCAGTATGCAACTTGATAGTTTGTTAGCAAAAGAGAATAAATTTAAAAAACAAAGACTTATATTAAATTAGAAAGAAAAAGCAACGACTGCGAGATACAGAAACCAAAGAAAACATGATTGTTTACCTAATCACTTGACATGCGGATTGACAATGACAATGACGCTGACCTAAGGGCATCTCTACCTGACTCCTTATAATGTAAGTCCCTAGAGCATTTCTAACCGTTTCCTTATAGCCAGTTAGAGGAGTAAAAATTTAGTTTTACTCCACTAGCGGCACCTAGCCGATCCTCAATCCGCCGTAAGGGAGTAAACTTTTTACTCCGGCCCCAAACTTCTCTCTAAATATACCCACCGAGATAGGCCGGATTATAAATTTCAGCTCTCTCTCTCTCCCCCTCCCTCTCCCCCCCCCTCTCTCTCTCTCTCGCCTCCCCCTGTTGCTCCTGCGCGCCGCCGGCCGCGTTGCTTCCATGCACGCCGCTGCCCCCCGCGCCCGTACTGGTGCCGCAACCACCATGGACGAGCTCCGAATTCAGAGCTGGGCAGGCTCGTCGTCGGTCCCGTCCGCCATAGCCGCGGATCGAAACCCACCATCGAAATCGAATCGCCCCTTGTTGTGTCGATCGTTTCCTCGGGGGAGAGGAAGTTGGCTGGATGGGGTGTAACAGAAGTTTTGCGTGCTCGTTGATTAGGATGGAAGCGCTAGCTTTGATTTAGTCGTTATGGCTATGCCGAAATGATTTGGTTTTGTATCGCACTGATACTATATTTTGAGTTAACACCCTTCACTGAAAAAAGGAACCTTGCATGCACGCACTTAGGTCGTTATATGGATCTCCATTTAGTTATAGATGGTTGCTCAATATAAAATTCACCCATATAAGAAACCATGCACGGCAGTACGTACGCCTCATTGGACAAATATATAGACCAACACCATTGATCATCATTGATTAACCTGGTTAATGTGTAGCAAGTCTGTCCATTTCGAGAGGCAAATCACGCTCATAGGCTACACACTGCCCAGTGGCTTACCGCACGCAAAAGCGCGCGCGCGGCGCGCACACACACACTCATTGGTCAGTTGCTGCTTCTACAAGCACCAGCTTAAACAAAGTCGCTCCAGTAATCTGTAAGAGATCATATCTTAGAGGATCCATGGCAATATAACTTCTGTGTAAATATAAGTAAACATAACTTATTACATTGTCTTTTTTATCCAACATCAATTATTTGATTTGAAATAATTAATTAGGGCTCACAATCATAAAAGATGTTCAAGATAGTATATTTATATGTGAAATCTCTCTTACTTTATTATTCTTTCATGAATTGTATCAATGACCAATGCTATGTTTGTTAATTTCCAATAAGTTTTATCAACTAGACTTCTTTTATGTGAAGTCATCACTTCCCATGGGATTAGGAGGATTTTTTGAAACTATGATGATTTTTATAGCAAATTCGGAAACTACACACCCTAATGCATAAAAATCAAAAGTATCACCCTGTCGGCCTCCTGTTGGCTGAAGAGGGACTTTTCGGTCTACTGTTGGCCGAAGAGGGTCTTTTCGGCCAATCATTGGCCAAAGAGGACTTTTCGGCCAACCGTTGGCCAAAGAGGACTTCTCAGCCAACCGTTGGCCAAAAAGTCCCTCTTCAGCCAATGGTAGGCCAAAAAGTGGTCTTCGGTCAACACGTGCTCTCCTGTTTTAAAAAATTCATATCAATTAGGACTTTTAGTATTTTAATTTGATTCTTTTTGCATTAGATTAGAAATTTTATGAAGTTTCTGTAAATATCAAGTTTGACTAGATTTGAAAATTTAAATTTAAATTTTCATGAATTTGCTCAAATCACTAGATTGCCTATAATTTGAGTTAGGAGTATTTTTTAGATGATTCTTTTTTGCTACTGGTTCTTTGTGACTTTGTTTATCAGTAGTAATTAATTGGCAAATTTTAGGATTATTTAAAATTAGATTTTTATGAAAACAATTCTGTTTCAGTGTTTTATAGGTTTTGTGCTATTTCTTTTAATTTTAATTAATCTAAATTATTTTCTTTAGATTTTTTGACATATTCTTTTAGTTTCTGTTAATTTATCAGTAGCTATTTATTTGTAGTATTTTTGCATTTCATTTCTTTTATCCTACTAGAAAACTTTGAGCTTGATAGGAGTTTATATTTAAAAGTGCCTTATAAATCCTGTACAACCATTGCCGTTTTATACATGAAAAAACTATACTTTCCCGCAATCTTTTTCCCTCCATTTTCTTTCCTGCCATTTTCTGTGCTGCCATTTTCTCCCGCCATTTTCTTTCCCGCCATTCTCTCCCGCCACACTAAGGAGGCCAGTGTAGTCTCGTCAAGATGTCCGGTTATCCTTTTGATCGTAGTTGTTTTCACCATAGTGTGTTCAAATGTCTTTTGGGTTTAGACACCAGTTTCACGATAGACAATAGGATAGTTCCATGGGACGAACTCCTTAGTAGTGACACCTTACTGAATGAGTTGGCTCACGCATTAAGTAGGTGCGGGTAGCCTGGAAGGACCTTTGAGGAGATACGAAAAGAACGTCTCAGGTTGCATGGAAGATGGAAGAAGCAACAACATAAGGGTGAAGCATTCCTAAAGGCTGCAACAGAACATACTTATTTATGGACCCAAGACAACGAGGACGAAGACGATATTTTCATGCCGAGCACCAAGGGCAAGAGTACCGCATCGTCAAAGGGCAATAGTACCACATCATCAAAGGGCAAGAGTGTTGCATCGGCGGAGGATGACGATGATGCCTTCATGTGGAGTGTGAAACACTCTCTAAGAGAAGTCATTAGTGTGAAACACTCTCCGATGATGTAACGCCCCGAGACCGATGTGCCAGGTGTCGTCCAGTTATTCGCTGTTGTTGCCTTATCTTTGCTTGCGTGTCATGCATTGCATATCATGTCATCATGTGCATTTCATTTGCATACATGTTCGTCTCATGCATCCTAGCATTCTTCCCGTTGTCCGTTTTGCAATCCAGCGCTCCTATGTCACCCGGTGTCCCTTCCTACCTTCTTTTCATGTGTGGGGATTAAACATTTCCGGATTGGACCGAGACTTTCCAAGCGGCCTTGGTTTACTACCGGTAGACCGCCTGTCAAGTTTCGTACCATTTGGACTTCGTTTGATGCTCCAACGGTTAACCGAGGGACCGAAAAGGCTTCGTATGTGTTGCAGCCCAACACCCTTCCAAAGTGGCCCAAAACCCACCAAAAACCTCTCATCTTCTAGAGCGTTCGATCACGATCGCGTGGCCGCAAACCGCACCTCATTTGGACTCTCCTAGCTCCCTCCACCTATAAATATGTGTGCCTCCCCGAATTTTGTCGCAGTCTAAACCCTAGCCTCTCCTCCCCGCGCCGCCGGACTTGTCCGTCTCGCCGCTGGACGTGTCCGCCGCCGCCGCCACGTCGCCCAGACCAATCAGGGGCCGACACCTCAGCCGGCCACCGCCCTCGCCCAACCGGGCGCCGCCACGCGTCCCCGCGCCCACTTCCCCGCCGTGCGGGCTCGCCATGCCCAGATCCGGCCCGCGCCGGGCCGAACCGGGTTCGCCGCCGCGCGCTGGGAGCCCGAGCGCTCCGCCGCCGCCGCTCAAGCTCCCGCCGGCCACCCATGCCTCGTCGGAGTCCGTTCCCCTCGCCGGCCTCCGTTCCTCGCGCCTTCGCTTCTACTGCACCAACCCTCGCCGCCATGAAATCCATGGAGCCGAGCTCCCGATCTTCGACGCCGGCGTCGCCGAGCCCCGCTGACCTCGGGAACGGGTCCCGCAGCCTCGGCCTCCGCTCCCCGCGCCCGGATCTGGCGGGTCTCTGCCGTCCCTCACCGGCATCGCCATCGGGCGCCGCCGCCCTTGCCTCCTGGGATCCAATCGGGATCGAGGGAGACGAGCGCGCCTCCGTTGACCCTCCGCATGGGCCTCGCAGGCCGCGATCTCACTGAGGCCCATCTCCGTCGGCCCGCTTGCCTCCTCTCCACGTCTGGGCCGAAGCCCATGGTGAGCCACCACTATTCCCCGGTCGTGCGCACGATAGCTATCCTGCGTCCATGTTTTTTTCACTAAGTCCCCGAAATTCCCAGATCCATATGCCCTTGTTCATCGTGCCGTAACTTTGCATCCATAGCTCCGATTCATGCATATAGCATATCAAAATGTTCGCCTCAAAGTGTACATCATTTCATCTCATTGCATCATTTTCATTTGAGTTCATCTTGATGTCTGAAATGCTGTTAGAAGAATGCTATTTGAGATAATTGTCAGATCTGCTGCTCCATTTAGATATTTGTCATTTTTGCCATGATTATTATGTGCATGGTATGCCCACGAGCTCTACATATGTTTTGTTAAGGGTTTTGCCATCTTTCTAGAGGTGCAACCCATGTATTTTTGTGATGTGTGTGGTGACTAGCACAAGCTTGCCAAGTGAGGCACTTGGTAAGGCTGATTTCAGGGACTTAGCTTTTTCACTAAGTCCTTGACCTGTTTATCTCATTATGCCATATGTTCATGTTGTTTCCTAGTGATCCGTGCCTCTTTTGAGGATGATAAGTAAGGATGTTTTGTTAATCTTGTAGTGCTTTATCCATCCATGTATTTATTTGCAATTATGGAGCACCCTAGCTTGAGTCAATCGAGCTCTACTTTTGTCATTTCGTGAATCTGGGCAGATTGTCTACTTGTTAGCAATTTTGCCGAGGATGTTGTAGTTGATCCGTGCATGCTATGCTATTGTTCTTGCCATGTCTAGCTTGCATTTTGTGTATTCTTGATGGGTGTATGCTTAGCTTGTCATGATTTGCTCTGTAGGGAGTGCATCGAGCTTGTAAACATGCCTACTTGATATCTGTTTTCAGCATGCTTCAGTTTTCACTAAGTCTGAGAACTGATTATGTTTTTGCCATGTTCACATGCTTGCAAATATATTTTCTGATCCCTTTTGGCTCAAGGTCACTAAGGGACTTTTGTTAAGCTCTTTGAGTAGCTCCATGCCATGCTTTACTTTGCCATGTTCAGGTCCTGTAGCATGTAGTTTTGTTGCTCCGAAGAGTGCTATCTGATCTGAAATTCCAGGCTTGTGTTAATTTCACTAAGTCTGAAATCTGTTTACCAAATGCATTTTTGCCATGCTTGTTTGAACCTGTTAATGGATGAATTGGCCGTAGCTCAGTGCTAGACTTTTGTTAAGCATCATGAATGGATCCCTGCTATGTATTTTGTTGCCATGTTTGGGTGTTGTAGCATGTTCATCTTGTTGCATTTATATGGCTACTTGCTGTTTATCGCAGACCGGTGCCATATTTGAATTGCTTGCCATTTCCAAACCGTAACTCCGATTCCGCTGATCTTTATATCGTTTTCAAGCGCTTTCATCTCATCTTTCCAGTGGCACACTTGGATTTCCAAGTTGAGTCCAGGTTCATTTATTTCCCTTGTAAATCATGCATATGCATCGCATACTGCATCCCGCATATCATACCATGTTCTTGTGTTGGTTGTTTACTATGTTGTGTGCTTTTTTTCCGGTGTTTGCTTCTTCGGGTTGGTTACGATAACGTCGCATTTGTGAGGACCCGTTCGTCAACGTTCGTTTGTCTTCTTCATGGACTCGTTCTTCTTCCTTGCGGGATTTCAGGCAAGATGATCATACCCTCGAAATCACTACTATCTTTGCTTTGCTAGTTGCTCGCTCTTTTGCTATGCCTATGTTGCGATACCTAACACTTGCTTATCATGCCTCCCATATTGTTGAACCAAGCCTCTAACCCACCTTGTCCTAGCAAACAGTTGTTTGGCTATGTTACCGCTTTGCTCAGCCCTCTTATAGCGTTGTTAGTTGCAGGTGAAGATTGAAGTTTGTTCCTTGTTGGAACATGGAGATGTTGTTCCTTGTTGGAACATGTTTACTTGTTGGGATATCACACTATATCTTATTTAATTAATGCATCTATATACTTGGTAAAGGGTGGAAGGATCGGCCTTATGCCTGGTGTTTTGTTCCACTCTTGCCGCCCTAGTTTCCGTCATATGGGTGTTATGTTCCCAGATTTTGCGTTCCTTACGCGGTTGGGTTATAATGGGAACCCCTTGACAGTTTGCTTTGAATAAAACTCCTCCAGCAAGGCCCAACCTTGGTTTTACCATTCGCCACCTAGCCTTTTTCCCTTGGGAGTCGCACATCCCGAGGGTCATCTTATTTTAACCCCCTCGGGCCAGTGCTTGTCTAAGTGTTGGTACGAACTAGAGTCCTTTGCAGCGCCACCTCGGGGAAACTTGAGGGCTGGTTTTAGTTGTACGGAGCGCTCATCCGGTGTTGCCCTGAGAACGAGATATGTGCAGCTCCTATCAAGATGTCGGCGCATCGGGCGGTCTTGCTGGACTTGTTTTACCATTGTCGAAATGTCTTGTAACCGGGATTCCGAGTCTGATCGGGTCTTCCCGCTAGAAGGTCTATTCCTTCGTTCACCGTGAGAGCTTGTCGTGGGCTAAGTTGGGACACCCCTGCAGGGATTTGAACTTTCCAAAGCCGTGCCCGCGGTTATGGGCAGATGGGAATTTGTTAATGTCCGGTTGTAGATAACTTGAACCTTAACTTAATTAAAATACATCAACCGCGTGTGTAACCGTGATGGTCTCTTTCCGGCGGAGTCCGGGAAGTGAACACGGTGTTGGAGTTATGCTTGACGTAGGTTATTTTAGGATCACTTCTTGATCATACTTTTACCGACCGTGCTTTGCCTTCTCTTCTCGCTCTCATTTGCGTATGTTAGCCACCATATATGCTAGTCGCTTGCTGCAGCTCCACCTCATACCTTTACCTTACCCATAAGCTTAAATAGTCTTGAGCGCGAGGGTGCGAGATTGCTGAGTCCCCGTGGCTCACAGATACTTCCAAAACCAGCTTGCAGGTGCCGTTGAACCGTGCAGGTAACGCAACCAAGCTCAGGAGGAGCTCGATGAAGATCTTGTCCTTTGTGTTGTTTCGTTCTAGTTGATCAGTAGTGGAGCCCAGTTGGGGTCGATCGGGACCGTGTCGCATTTGGGGTTCTTCTTTTATTTTGGCTCCGTAGTCGGGCCCTGGTTGTATCTGGATGATGTAATGTTTTATTCATGTAATTGTGTGAAGTGGCGATTGTAAGCCAACTATGTATCTCTTTCCCTTATGTATTACATGGGTTGTGTGAAGATTACCTCACTTGCGACATTGCTTTCAATGCGGTTATGCCTCTAAGTCGTGCTTCGACATGTGGGAGATATAGCCGCATCGAGGGCGTTACAAATGATGATGATGAAGCTGCAAACACTTATGACTTCTCTCAGACAGTGTTTCACACTCCACCACCTGCACCGACGCAGGAGACACAGACCGTGTCAGACGATGTTATCTACGGTCGTGGACACCATGAGGCTCATTTTATAAGTTGAGAAGAGAAGATGGCGAGAAAGAAGATGGCGGGAAAGAAGATGGCGGGAGAGAATGGCAGGAAAAAAATGGCAGGGGAGAATGGTGGGAAAGAAAATGGTGGGACAGAATGGTGTGAAAGAAAATGGCGGGAGAAAATGGAAGGAGAGAATGGCGGAAAATAAAATGATGGGAAAGAAAATGGCAGGAGCAAATGGCGGCAAATAATGGAGGGAGAGAATGGCGGGAGAAAATGGCGGCAACGAATGGCGGGAAAGAAAATAGCGGGAGAAAATGGAGGGAAAGAACGGCGGGAAAGAAAATGGACGATAAAATAAATAAAATAAAAAATACTACAAATAAAATATCTACTGTTAACTTAACAGAAACTAAAAGAATATGTCAAAAAAACTAAAGAAAACAATTCAAAGCAATTAAAATTAAAAGAAATAGCTCAAATTAAAAGAATCATCTAAAAAAATACTCCTAGCTCAAATTATAGGCAATCTAGTGATTTGAGCAAATTCATGAAAATTCAAATTCAAAGTTTCAAATCTAGTCAAACTTGATATCTACAGCAACTTCATAAAATTTCTAATCTAATGCAAAAAGAATCAAATTAAAATATTAAAAATCCTAATTGATATGAATTTTCTAATACAGGAGAGTAGGTGTTGGCCGAAGACCACTTTTCGGCCCATTGTTGGCCGAAGAGGGACTCTTTGGCTAATGGTTGGCCGAAAAGTCCCTCTTCGGCCAACAGTAGGCCGAAAAGTCCCTCTTCGGCCAACGGTAGGCTGACGGGATGATACTTTTGATTTTTATGCATTAGGATGTATAGTTTCCGAATTTGCTATAAAAATCATCATAGTTTCAAAAAAATCCTGGGATTAGCATATGAACTTTTTATCATCATTGCTGTGATCTATGGAAAAGAATAAAGGTAAAGAAACACTCAAACCCATACTACCCTTTATTAGAACTTTCAAGTATGATTACATTGATAGCTGGGTTGATGGATGATGACATGATGATTTTTCTGCTCCAACTAGATGATGACATGATGTTCATATATGCATACATCCCTTACCTAAAGCAGTTCTCTTTGATAAAATATGCCATTCTTGATGGTCTATTTTGCGAGGGAATCTTATATGTCACTCCAGAGGGATGATCTCCAATTAAAAAGAAGGCAACTTGCTATTTACAGAAGGCCAACTTAGTACTTGACTGCCTTTTTAACAACATTGTATCTGTGCAAGCTAGAAGAGTCTTATGCAGATTAATTGCTAATAATGGCTTAACAACACCACAACAAGTACAAGTCCAGCTGCATCAATTGAATCAAATCATCCACTTACAAGCTAGGCAACAGAGCCACCACCTCTTACTTTACTCCTAACAATACAATCACCTCTTGCTGCTTCTGTCTGACTAAACATGCATAGAGGATAGCTCCAACACGCAACTAGTATTACATCACAGAATAGCATCAAGAAGTTGACCCCTATCATTTGCTCCAAGAAATGGCAGAAGATGAGGCTGAATGTGTGTGTATATAACTAGGGGACTAATGGAGCCAGATGTCAAGCTAAGGTAGTAGTAGCTAGCAGAGATGGAAGCAGAGATAGAAAGGATGAAGATGCACAAGGGAAAGTCTGAGCTGAGGATGGCCATGCATGGAGGACAGGAGGAGCTCTGCTTCGTCACCTCTAGAGATTTTTTTAGAAAAGGAGGCATAACCCCCGGCCTCTGCATCACATTGATGCACACAACCATTTTATTAAAAATCAAAGAGGTCCAAAAGTCTCCTCAACCATTCTCAAAATATCATAAAGAAACCAATGCCACACACGGCCAAAACAAAAAAAGCCACAACCGGCTAAAATAGATTAAGCTGCCTACACACCTAACCTATTACTGGACCGCCATCCATATCGGTTGTAAGTATCCCGTGCAACCGTTTCCCATCGGTTGCACCCAATAGCCATGTGCGCCCTGTGGTCCGTATGGCTCAGCAAGGACCACGTACGGATCCATGTAGATGCTCTGAAGATGACCTGCAAAAAATTAGTAATGTGTTGTCTGTTAAAAGCCATGTCATTCCAACAATTCCATATAGCCCAAAGCAACGCACATGCTCCGACTCTGATTTGTGCTGCTGTCTGAGGTCTCACCCCGTTCAGCCAGTTATGAAAGAATTGTGATATTGAAGTTGGCGGATTGACATTAAAAGCCACATGAATAGTTCTCTAGAGTAACCTAGAAAGCGGACATTTGATAAACAAATGTTCAATTGTTTCATTTTGATCACAAAAGCAACAACGGGAACTCCCTACCCAATTACGTTTGGCTAGGTTATCTTTGGTTAAAATGACACCTTTTTGAAAAAACCACATAAACACTTTTATTTTCAACGGCACTTTAATCCTCCAAATATGGCCCGACCTTGGGATGTCTCCGGTATTGATTAAATCCGTAGCTAGGTTATCTTTGGTTAAAATGACACCTTTGTGAACAAACCACATAAACACTTTTATTTTCAACGGCACTTTAATCCTCCAAATATGGCCCGACCTTGGGATGTCTCCAGTATTGATTAAATCCGTATACATAGTTTTAACCGTGAAGACTCCTGACATCGTTAACTTCCAAACTATCGTGTCATTGGCATCCGACAGATTAATATCCATTAATCTACGCACGAGATGCAACCATGTATCCCAACATGGACCTACAAGTGCCCGTCTAAAATGAATATTGAGCGGAATGGACTGTAACACTGAAGCAACCGAAACATCTTTCCGTTGTGCAATGTTATATAAACTTGGATACTGCAACACTAATGGAGTGTCCCCTAACCAGGTATCCTCCTAGAATCTAGTTCCTTGCCCATTCCCTACTCTAAATTTCACTCTGTTAAAGAAAGCAACTTTCGTCCTCATAAGTCCTTTCCAAAACGGTGAGTCGGTGGGTTGTGCCGTTACGTGAGCCAAAGACTTCGCATATAAGTATTTGTTACGCAATAACTGCAGCCACACACCCTCTGTCTCTACTGAAAGACGATATAACCATTTGCTCAGCAAGCATCTGTTTTTTACCTCTAAATTCTCAACACCCAAGCCACCCTGGTCCTTCGGTCTACAAATTATATCCCACCTGGCAAGCCTATATTTAGCCTTGTTCTCATCCATTTGCCAAAAGAATCTGGATCGATAAAAGTCTAATCTTTTCCATACTCCTACTGGTACTTCAAAGAAAGAAAGGAGGAACATCGGCATGCTAGTCAGAACCGAGTTAATAAGAATTAATCTTCCTCCATAAGATAAAAGTTTGCCTTTCCAGCAACTTAGTTTCTTCTCAAACCGATCCTCAATACACTTCCATTCTTTGTTAGTTAGTTTGCGATGGTGAATTGGTATCCCTAGATATGTAAAGGGAAGCGCACCTAATTCACATCCGAACAACTGTTTATAGCTTTCTTGTTCCTCCTTGGCGCGTCCAAAGCAGAACAATTCACTCTTATTAAAATTAATCTTAAGTCCGGATAGTTTTCGAACAAGCAAAGCACTAACTTCATGTTCCTTGCTTTCGCAAGGTCATGTTCCATAAAAATAATTGTGTCATCCGCATACTGTAGGATGGAAACCCCACCATCCACCAAATGTGGGATTAGGCCTCCTACTTGGCCTTCTTGTTTCGCCCTATTAACAAGAACAGTCAACATGTCGACAGCAACATTGAACATAATTGGAGACATGGGATCAACTTGTCTTAATCCCTTAAGTGTCTGAAAGTAATGACCAATATCATCATTCACTTTAATACCAATGCTGCCTCCCTGCACAAAGGATATAACCTGCTTTCTCCAGGCTTCATCAAATCCTTTCATGCGCAAGGCCTGTTGCAGAAAAGGCCATTTGACTTTATCACAAGCCTTTTCGAAATCCACCTTGAAAATCACTCCATCGAGTTTCTTCGAGTGGATTTCATGAAGGGTCTCATGTAGGATAACCACCCCTTCTAGGATATGTCGCCCTGGCATGAAAGCAGTCTGCGTTGGCTGAACCATCGTATGTGCAATCTGTGTAAGACGGTTTGTGCCACTTTTCGTGAAAATTTTAAAACTCACATTGAGTAGACATATCAGTCTAAATTGCTCAATGCAGATTGCTTCCTCCTTCTTTGGCAATAAAGTGATAGTTCCAAAATTTAATTTGAAAAGTTGTAAGTTTCCATTAAAGAGATCATGAAACATAGGCATCAAATCTCCTTTAATGATACCCCAACACTTCTTATAGAATTCAGCTGGAAAACCATCCGGACCAGGTGCTTTATTGTTTTTCATTTGAGCAATCGCCTCATATACCTCCTTCTCAGAAAAATGAGCTGTGAGGATCTCATTCTCGTCATTCCGAAGTTGAGGGATGTCATCTACTCTTGCCTCATCCAGGCTGACAAAATTCTCAAATGGATCCCCAAACAATTGTTTATAATAGTTAGTGATGTGCAGCTTTAGGTTCTCATGACCTACAATCGTACCCTCATCCTGTTCAAGCTGGATTATTTTCGTTTTCCTATGTTTTCCATTTGCAATCATATGGAAAAATTGCGTGTTGTTATCCCCTTGTACAACGCGCCGCACTTTTGCTCTAAGCGCCCACTTCATTTCTTCCTCTCTAAGAAGCTTCGTCAGACTGACCTCAGCTTCTCTCTTAGCAACCCGATCATTGATGTCTAGATTCATACTTTCTGCCTTAATGTCTAGATCATCTATCAACTTGAGTAGTCTTTCCTTCTCAAGTCTATAGGCTCCACTAATATTCTTAGCCCAGCCTCTCAAGAACTGTCTAAGGTGTCTAATTTTGTATTGCCATCTCTCTATATTAGATGTGCCCCGTTGCTCTACCGCTGACTCCCTTTCAACCAACTCAAGGAAGTCCTCTCTCTCGAACCATGCAGTTTCGAAAGAGAAAACACTCTTGTTACCCAAGTGAACTGCCTCACCTGAATCCACAAGAAGTGGCGTATGATCAGAAACCCCTCTAGGCATCGCCATCACAGAAACTAGAGGAAATTTTTGTTCCCATTGCGTGCTCATGAGAACCTGATCAAGCTTTTCATAAGTAGGAGATGGAAGATTATTTGCCCAAGTGAATTGTCTACCAGTGAGCTCAATCTCACATAGGTCCAAGCTTTCAATGATCTCCTTTGGAGATGGTGATGATCAGGAGCAGGAGTGGTACAAAATTAGGTCATCCACCATGGATCTCCTCTGCGTCTCCAAGCATTTTCTCCATGTCCTTGGTTAGTTACTTGCATATATGGAACTAAAACTGAAACTTATGAGAACTGCACTTTGATTTCTTTAGAGCCACTCTGTTTTAAACCTTGGTTTACCATTTTTTTTGAAACAGAGACAAAAGCTTTGCCTCATCTCATTAAAAAGAAGGGGAATAACAAAGTTTGCAGAGGGCCATTACACCTCACACAAATGGAAAGAAAATGCAAGCCTACTATCGCGACATCAAAAAACACAAATGCTTCGCCCCTGCGACAATCCAGAGCGTCGCCTCTGCTTTAATAGCCTCAACCAACACGTTTGGCAACCTACATACATGCTGGAACACCCTCACGTTTCTCTCTTTCCACACTTCCCAAGTAACAAGCATGATGAGTGATGAAATCGCCTTCCTTATGTGTCCACGCCTAAGGACCACCGCGTACACCACTCTTTGACCGTGGGGATCCCATTCCAGGCCGCAACGTCTAGTTCATGCATCCACCCAAACCCTGATCGCATTCCAAATGCGGGCAGAGAACCTGCATTAGAAGAGAAGATGAGCTGCGGTCTCTGGCTCCCTCTTGCAAAGTTGACACAAGTTGCAGTTAGTTTACCGTTTGCACTTCTTTCACTATGAATATATCAGTAGATCAAGGTTTAGCTAACAAATGCTCTGTTTTTTTGTCGTCAAAGATGTGATTGGGCCGACGCTACTAGTCCTCAGTCAAGACATTGAGCAAAATGTTCAGGTGGTTGCTCTTTTTCTACGTAATCATTACTCCCATGTTGCCTTGCATTCTGCATTGCATTTGTTCACATAACTAAGCGACTGGGCATACCGACTTGATTGTGCCAATTGCAGTGAAGTGATTACAGTTACATAATAAGCGAGTTTCCCTTTGCAGAGATTACAAGTATCTCCATGCAACAGACTCTTTGGAATACGCGAGCTTGACGGCGATGGTGATGAAGGAAGTGGTGGAAGGGACCTCAAAGAAGACCAATAGTTGCGCCAGGGCAATTATCTGGTTGGCCAGGTAACATATGCTGTTTTATACCATATGTGTTAATTCTGTTTCAAAACCTTAGTTTTCATGTGTCGCCAAAATGCGTTGGGTTTAGGTCGGTGAATTTCTCGATACATTTGCTGGAGGGATTAGTGAAGAACTCAGAGTCAAGCCTGCAAGAGATGGTGGAAGAAGCATACAAGAGCACCCTCAAGCCGTTCCATGGATGGATCTCATCAGCTGCTTACAAGGTATGACCACTTTACTTTGATCAGCTGACATACTGCTGTTCATCATCACGTCTTTTAGTTTTACACGACCATACAAGCTAGCAATTTTTTGGAGATTGTTCACCTGATAAATCTAGTTCATTTATTTTTGATAAATGGCAATACATTAGTACTATCAAGCTGTTATTGCAGCCATTAGCTGGTTTGAGTTGTGTCCACTGAACTAACATCGCGAGCATAATTGCAAACTGTTAGGTAGCATTGCGTCTTATTCCGGAAAGAGACATCTTCATTCAGTTGCTGATGGGGAGCTGCCAGGATCCTGGGTATTTTGGTGAAGATGTCATGGTCTTGGTCTCCATTGTACAACCTCTGCTAGAGGAGATAAATGCCATTTTGGTCGGTGTTCCCCATTATGCACACACACACATTCTTAATGAAACAGTCACTGCATTGCACTGAAGATATGTGTTTCCTGATGCAGTTCATGATTGTTAATATACAGGTAAAGCAACGGCTGGAAAGGCTAAAATCCACCTGAAACACAAGGATGAACAGTCACCTGATGAATCCGCGCATCTACCACTGTATTGCATAACCTAACGGTTAACATTTGACAAAGCATAGGCTTTCATACACCCCCTTATCTAGCCATTCATTTCCGCATCAAGATTCGTGCGAGCACTTTTGTCTTTTTTGTTTCTTCCAAATAAAACAACATATGAACTATAAACTTTGGAGGACAACAAAACATTCTAACCAGAATGTTAGAAAAAACTTTCAGATTTTTTGTGAAACATATATACTAAAACTAATATTTTTTACCCCCCCAAAAATCTCATTTTGTATGTTTATGTCGTACCAAAAAATCTGAAAGTTTTTTCCCACATTGTAGTTAGAATGTTTTGTTGTCCTGGAAAGTTTGAAGTTCATATATTGTTTCATTTTGAAGAAACAAAAAAGAGAAATATGCATGTAACACGTTAATTGTGTAGCACGGATCTCAAAGCAAGATTGTAGGGTATGGATAGGAGGTGTGGAAGCCTGAGCTTTTATAAATCCACATTCCTAAGCTAACTAACCTGCCTTGCCTTGTAAAAATGAAAGGTAAGGACTTGAAATGCAGGGCTTGTGCGCTTTTCTGCAGCGATCTTCTGTTTTAGAGAAGTTGACAGATCTTTAAGCACGGTATTTACGTTTGATCCACATTCCCCAGTTTGATTTATATAATCATTCACACACATCTTTTTTGTTTTCCATGCGTACATGTTTTCTCTTAAGAAATGTATACCAGTACATGTTTTCTCTTAAGATTTATGAACTTGTGTGGATGAGAAGCGAAAAGGTGACAACACCGTTCATGCTTTCGCCAAAAGCGATCACCGAGAATCTTCTTCTTGGTCACTTATAATTGATATATAAGGTGTAACATATTTGTTGTGTTCTTCTTGCTGTCTGCAAGATACAGAAACAAAGCAAATCTTGATTCTTCACCTAATCTCTTCAGATGAGGCTGAGGATGACAACCAAAGATGTTTGCGTTGTCGTGTCGCCGGTCAGCAGAAAGCTAGCTACGCGCAAAGTTACTACTTTTTTTAGTTATCGTATACTCAAGCTGGTGATGATATATGCAAGTGTTGGAAATATGAGCAATTTACCAAATAATTTTGCTAACGGAAATGCTAGATAAAGCATGACTAATATAGCAGAGATAAAACAAGTCATGCAATCTGACAGAGTGAAGGTAAATAGCATCTGCATATATGAACTTGAAATAAACACATCTAGAACAGACACTAGATGAAGTTGCATATATGAAGTAGCACCTATCATATGTAGGGCAGAAACTAGAGCAAAGAACTGTGGCAGGACATCTAACAGAAAGAGCAAGAACACGTACGGAACAGCAGCAGAAGAAGCACTGGACTTGGGGTCGACATCCTCTCCAGCCATGTCGTCGATGAGGTTGTCGACATCGAGGAAGAAGTCCTCGTCGGGGAAGTAGTCGTCGGAGTCCGTGATGAAGAAGTCAGTAGTTGCGCGGAGCGCTCCCCAAAAACTTTATCACCCTTCTCCCATACAAGACTCAAAAGGTGTGGTTCCGGAGGCCTACTGTCCCGACCTGCGGTGCATGCTGCAAGCCGGGATGGGGAAGATCGTAGCAGCAATGCAGTGCTCAGGAACTTTGTGGCGAGAGGGAGGGGATCTTCTGGTGTGTCTCTCTGGAGAGGAGCGACCTCTCTTATATAGGCACAGGAGAAGGACGCGAACAGGCTGCGGCGGGAGGTGAAGCAATGAAGGGAGGCAAAGTGAACAGGCAGCGGCCAAAGAGGCGCGCCGTTCGGATTCAGTGTCCACTACAGAAAACGTTTCAGCTTCCACGTGACCTTTCGCATACCCGTCGTGCGTGGCAAAAATTTAGACATCGGTTCGGCTCATTCCCGCAACCCGCGTCACGTCGTGACGAGGCATGGCGTGGCATGGCGAGGCGGGCGGAGGAGGAGGAGCGCACGTGGATGTCCCTCTTGTTCTCATGCTCATACATGTGGGGAAAGAACCTCCCTTATAAAGAGGTCCAACTCCCTCTAAACTAGCAATGTAGGACTAAACTTTTGTTCCACCTCTTGCCTTCCACGAATGGGCTGCGTGGGCCTCTAGGATTTATTAGGAATTTCTGAAACTGCTATTGGGCTAGGCCCAAAATAGACAAAATTCCAGCAATCCCCCACCAGATCCCAGAGGCACACAAAATTTGCCTTTGGTTCGAAAACACTGTTTTATATACCGGTACTACATTGGAGACTGTTAAGTTGAACTTCCACCTAGAACTCTATGCTACACTAGTAAGCAACTTGAACAGTGGACTAGGCCTTGTACTGCAAGTTTTCTGCGAATCTAGCTTCACATAAAGCCTTGACCAATACGTGGCTACCGTGGGTCTTCCCCGTGGGTGGAGCTTATGCGTCATACTCCGAGACCTTTCATGAGTTTACTAGAGAGAACCCTACTCTCATAGATTGCGACGTTTGACAATCAGACTCATATAGGTGTGTTCTTCAAAAGATGTTCTGCAGGACGACATCTCTGCTTCAATGAGCCACTTAGAACACATTAAGATATACATCAACCTGCCATGCAGATTAGGAGAGTATTGCATCTTCATGGAGTGGTATTGCTAATAGTAAGGATACTCTCCTCTCAGTTGACCAACAGCTTGTCTTCCACATCTAATTAACGGGATCTCCGATCACAAAGAATAGGTTACCACTGTGAACAACTCATATTGTGGGTCTCATACCCATCTCCCTCGATGCATTATCTATCACATTACGTGATAGACCATTAGTAAAAGGATCTGCCAGATTTTTAGACGTTTGGATATAATCCAATGCAATAACTCCGGAGTTTTTCATTTTCCTGACAGACTTTAACCTTCTCTGAACGTGTCTTGATGACTTCATGTTATCCTTTGAGCTGCTCACTTTCGTGATCACAGTTTGATTGTCGCAGTTCATAAGGATACCCGGTACAGGTTTCTCAACAACCGACAAGTCATTCAAGAGCCGACGAAGCCAATCTGCTTCGACCTTAGCTGTATCTAGTGCTGTGAGTTCTGCTTCCATTGTTGACCTCGTTAAGATGGTCTGCTTGCAAGACTTCCAAGAAACAGCGCCACCTCCATGAGTGAATACATAACCGCTCGTGGCCTTTATCTCATCAGCATCTGAGATCCAGTTTGAGTCACTATACCCTTCAAGCACCTTTGGGTGCCTAGTGTAGTGAATTCCATAATTCGCAGTGCCTTTCAAATAACGCAGAACTCTCTCTAGAGATTTCCAATGCACATCTCCTGGTTTTGAAAAAAATCGACTGAGTTTGCTAACAGCAAAAGAGATGTCAGGTCTTGTAGCACTGGCTAAGTACATAAGCGAGCCAATAATCTGAGAATATTTCAATTGATCTCTAGCAATTCTTCGATCCTTTCGAACCAGCACACTAGCATCATATGGTGTTGGAGAGGGCTTGCAGTCACTATAGCCAAAGCAACTCAAGATCTTTTCCACATAGTGAGATTGAAGCAATGTAGTCCCACCATCATCGTCTCTCAACAACTTGATGTTCAAGACATCAGCCACTCCTAAATCTTTCATCTCAAAACTTCGAGATAGAAAGTACTTGACCTCCTTAATAACATTCAGATTTGTTCCGAAAATCAGTATGTCGTCAACATACAAGCAAAGGATAACTCCCTCGGCCCCACCATGGCGATAGTACACACAATTGTCAGCTTCGTTTACAACAAAGCCTGTAGCTGTTAACGTTCTTTCAAACTTCTCATGCCACTATTTGGGTGCTTGCTTGAGTCCATACAAAGACTTCAACAACTTTCACACTTTTCTTTCCTGACCATCTAGTACAAACCCATCTGGTTGTTCCATATAAATTTCCTCGTCCAACTCTCCATTTAGTATAGCAGTCTTAACATCCATTTGATGAACGAGAAGACCATGCGAGGCAGCTAGTGAAAGTAGAACTCGAATAGTGGTCAGTCGAGCCACAGGTGAGTAAGTATCAAAGAAGTCTTCGCCTTCCTTTTGGGTATAACACTTAGCCACGAGTCGAGCCTTGTACTTTTCAATAGTACCATCAGGCCTAAGCTTCTTCTTTAATACCCATTTGCATCCTATATGTTTGCACCCATAAGGACGATCAGTTATCTCCCAAGTTTCATTCGCCAAGATGGAATCCATCTCGCTATGAACTGCTTCCTTCCAGTAGTCACCATCTTCAGATGCATAGGCCTCTGAAATAGAACTGGGAGTGTCATCTATGAGATACACAAGAAAATCATCACCAAAGGACTTTGCAGTCCTCTGTCTCTTGCTCCTAGTAGGAACTTCATTGTTCTCCTCCACAGGACTTTCAAAGTGTTCCATCGAAATGGCAGGTTCGGTAATTGTAACTGGTTCCTGATTCGATGAACTAGGCATCTCCTGATTAGATGAGGTAGCCATATCCTTCATGGGAAAGATATCTTCAAAGAAAGTCACATCGTTCGACTCCATGAGCGTACCGACATGCATGTCATGTAACTCAGATTTTACAACCAAGAATCTATAGCCAATGCTATGAAAAGCATATCCCAGGAAAATGCAATCCACAGTGTTTGGTCCAAGCTTCCGCTTCTTTGGAATTGGAACATTGACTTTCGCCAAACAACCCCATGTTCGTAGATAAGAGAGTTTTAACCTTTTCTTCTCCCATTCCTCGAATGGAGTTATGTCTTTGTTCTTTGTGGGAACTCGGTTTAGGACATGACATGCAGTCAATATCGCCTCCCCCTACCATGCCTTGGAGAGACCCGATGTGTCTAACATGGCGTTAACCAAATCTGTTAGAGTACGGTTCTTTCTTTCGGCCACCCCATTTGACTGAGGTGAATAGGGAGGCGTCCTCTCATGGATTATACCATGTTCCGCACAAAAAGCATCAAATTTTTGGAAAATACTCTCCACCACGGTCGGACCTAAGCCTCTTGATTTTTCGATCAAGTTGGTTTTCCACTTCAGCTTTATAGATCTTGAAAAAGTTCGAAGCCTCATCCTTAGATTTCAGAAGATACACACGACAGTATCTAGTGGAGTCGTCAATTAACGTCATGAAATATTTCTTTCCACCTTTAGCCAAAACACCATTCATTTCACATAGATCTGAATGTATGAGTTCTAGTGGTGCAAGATTTATCGTTTCCACAGTCACATGAGACTTACGAGGTTGCTTAGCTTGCACACACACTCGACACTTGGATCCCTTGACAATGGTGAAACTAGGGATTAAGTTCAACTTTGCTAGTCGCGACATGCAACCAAAGTTAACATGACAAAGACATGAATGCCACACATTTGATTCACTATTGTTGCAAATATGATTAACAACTTTATTGCAAACGTCTGATAAGGATAAACGAAACAGGCCTCCTGACTCATAGCCTTTACCAACAAAGGTTCCATACTTGGATATTACAAATTTATTCGACTCAAAGACAAGCTTGTAGCCATCTCTATACAAAAGAGATCTGCTAACAAGATTTTTATTGATGGAGGGGACATAATGCATGTTCTTCAGCCGCACGATCTTCCACGAAGTAAACTTCAGATCGACCGTGCCAACACCACGAACAGAAGCACTTGAACCGTTGCCCATCAGCACGGCTGAAGTCCATGCGGTCTGATAAGATGAAAACATGGAAATATCACCGCATACATGCACATTAGCACCCGTGTCAATCAACCAATCAGGAGAATGACATACGGAAAGAATAGTGGGAATATACCATATCCATCATCCTTCATGTCAGTGTCTCCAATGATAACATTAGCGGTCTTGGCGCCTTTCCCAGGGTGACGCTTGTCATAGCGATTAGGGCAACTAGGAGCCCAATGATCAGGATCCCCACACACATGGCAAGCACCTTTCTTCTTGTCATTCTTCTTCTTGAAGTTCGTGTGTTGCACAACCTTGTTCTTCCCATCAAACTTTGCTTTACCTGTTGGGGAACGTTGCAGAAAACAAAAATTTTCCTACGGTTTCACCAAGATCCATCTAGGAGTTCATCTAGCAATGAGTGATTAGATGCATCTACGTACCTTGTAGATCGCGAGCGGAAGCATTCAAGAATGGGGATGAGGGAGTCGTACTCGACGTGATTCGAATCACCGAAGATCCTAGCACCAAACGGACGGCACCTCCGCGTTCAACACACGTACGGAACAGCCACGTCTCCTCCTTCTTGATCCAGCAAGGGGGAAGGAGAGGTTGAGGGAGATGGCTCCAGCAGCAGCACGACGGCGTGGTGGTGATGGAGCTGCAGTACTCCGGCAGGGCTTCGCCAAGCACTATGGAGGAGGAGGAGGTGTTGGAGAGGGAGAGGGAGGCACCAAAGGTCAAGGTAAGAAGTCCTCCATCTCCCGCACTATATATAGGAGGGCCAAGGGGGGAGGGGGCGCTGGCCCTAGGAGATCTAATCTCCTAGGGGGGTGCGGCCAAGGGGAGGAATCCCTCCTCCCCAAGGCACCTAGGAGGTGCCTTCCCCTCCTAGGACTCTTCCCTCCTTGAAACCCTAGGCGCATGGGCCTCTTGGGGCTGGTGCCCTTGGCCCATGTAGGCCAAGGCGCACCCCCTACAGCCCATGTGGCCCCCCGGGACAGGTGGCCCCACCCGGTGGACTCCTGGGACCCTTCCGGTGGTCCCGGTACAATACCGGTGACCCCGAAACTTGTCCCGATGCCCGAAATAGCACTTCCTATATATAATTCTTTACCTCCGGACCATTCCGGAACTCCTCGTGACGTCCGGGATCTCATCCGGGACTCCGAACAACATTCGGGTTACTGCATATACATATCCCTACAACCCTAGCGTCACCGAACCTTAAGTGTGTAGACCCTACGGGTTCGGGAGACATGTAGACATGACCGAGATCGCTCTCCGGTCAATAACCAACAGCGGGATCTGGATACCCATGTTGGCTCCCACATGCTCCTCGATGATCTCATCGGATGAACCACGATGTCGAGGATTCAAGCAACCCCGTATACAATTCCCTTTGTCAATCGGTATGTTACTTGCCCGAGATCCGATCGTCGGTATCCCAATACCTCGTTCAATCTCGTTACCGGCAAGTCACTTTACTCGTACCGTAATGCATGATCCCGTGACCAGACACTTGGTCACTTTGAGCTCATTATGATGATGCATTACCGAGTGGGCCCAGTGATACCTCTCCGTCATACGGAGTGACAAATCCCAGTCTTGATCCGTGTCAACCCAACAGACACTTTCGGAGATACCCGTAGTATACCTTTATAGTCACCCAGTTACGTTGTGACGTTTGGTACACCCAAAGCACTCCTACGGTATCCGGGAGTTACACGATCTCATGGTCTAAGGAAAAGATACTTGACATTGGAAAACTCTAGCAAACGAACTATACGATCTTGTGCTATGTTTAGGATTGGGTCTTGTCCATCACATCATTCTCCTAATGATGTGATCTCGTTATCAATGACATCCAATGTCCATAGTCAGGAAACCATGACTATCTGTTGATCAACGAGCTAGTCAACTAGAGGCTTACTAGGGACATGTTGGTGTCTATTATTCACACATGTATTACGATTTCCGGATAACACAATTATAGCATGAATAAAGACAATTATCATGAACAAGGAAATATAATAATAATGCTTTTATTATTGCCTCTAGGGCATATTTCCAACAGTCTCCCACTTGCACTAGAGTCAATAATCTAGTTACATTGTGATGAATCGAACACCCATGGAATTCTGGTGTTGATCATGTTTTGCTCTAGGGAGAGGTTTAGTCAACGGATCTGCTACATTCAGGTCCGTATGTACTTTACAAATATCTATGTCTCCATCTTGAACATTTTCACGAATGGAGTTGAAGCGACGCTTGATGTGCCTTGTCTTCTTGTGAAACCTGGGCTCCTTGGCAAGTGCAATAGCTCCAGTGTTGTCACAGAAGAGCTTGATCGGCCCCGACGCATTGGGTATGACTCCTAGGTCGGTGATGAACTCCTTCACCCAAATTGCTTCATGCGCTGCCTCCGAGGCTGCCATGTACTCCGCTTCACATGTAGATCCCGCCACGACGCTCTGCTTGCAACTGCACCAGCTTACTGCCCCACCATTCAAAATATACACGTATCCGGTTTGTGACTTAGAGTCATCCAGATCTGTGTCGAAGCTAGCGTCGACGTAACCCTTTACGACGAGCTCTTCGTCACCTCCATAAACGAGAAACATTTCCTTAGTCCTTTTCAGGTACTTCAGGATATTCTTGACCGCTGTCCAGTGTTCCTTGCCGGGATTACTTTGGTACCTTCCTACCAAACTTACGGCAAGGTTTACATCAGGTCTGGTACACAGCATGGCATACATAATAGAACCTATGGCTGAGGCATAGGGGATGACACTCATCTCTTCTATATCTTCTGCCGTGGTCGGACATTGAGCTGAGCTCAATTTCACACCTTGTAACACAGGCAAGAACCCCTTCTTAGACTGATCCATATTGAACTTCTTCAATATCTTATCAAGGTATGTGCTTTGTGAAAGACCTATGAGGCGTCTTGATCTATCTCTGTAGATCTTGATGCCTAATATATAAGCAGCTTCTCCAAGGTCCTTCATTGAAAAACTCTTATTCAAGTAGGCCTTAATGCTGTCCAAGAGTTCTATATCATTTCCCATCAAAAGTATGTCATCTACATATAATATGAGAAATGCTACAGAGCTCCCACTCACTTTCTTGTAAACGCAGGCTTCTCCATAAGTCTGTGTAAACCCAAACGCTTTGATCATCTCATCAAAGCGAATGTTCCAACTCCGAGATGCTTGCACCAGCCCATAAATCGAGCGTTGGAGCTTGCACACCTTGTCAGCATTCTTAGGATCGACAAAACCTTCCGGCTGCATCATATACAATTCTTCCTTAAGGAAACCATTAAGGAATGCCGTTTTGACGTCCATTTGCCATATTTCATAATCATAGAATGCGGCAATTGCTAACATGATTCGGACGGACTTCAGCTTCGCTACCGGTGAGAAAGTCTCATCGTAGTCAACCCCTTGAACTTGTCGATAACCCTTAGCGACAAGCCGAGCTTTATAGATGGTCACATTACCATCCGCGTCTGTCTTCTTCTTAAAGATCCATTTATTTTCTATGGCTCGCCGCTCAACGGGCAAGTCAGTCAAAGTCCATACTTCGTTTTCATACATGGATCCTATCTCGGATTTCATGGCTTCTAGCCATTTGTCGGAATCCGGGCCCGCCATCGCTTCTTCATAGTTCGAAGGTTCACCGTTGTCTAACAACATGATTTCCAAGACAGGGTTGCCGTACCACTCTGGTGCGGAACGTGTCCTTGTGGACCTTCGAATTTCAGTAGGAGCTTGATCAGAAGTATCTTGATCATCATCATTAACTTCCTCTCTAGTCGGTGCAGGCACCTCAGGAACATTTTCTTGAGTTGCGCCATTTTCCGGTTCAAGAGGTAATACTTCATCAAGTTCTACTTTCCTCCCACTTACTTCTTTCGAGAGAAACTCCTTCTCTAGAAAGGATCCATTCTTGGCAACAAAGATCTTGCCTTCGGATCTGAGGTAGAAGGTATACCCAATAGTTTCTTTAGGGTATCCTATGAAGACGCATTTTTCCGATTTGGGTTCGAGCTTTTCAGGTTGAAGTTTCCTGACATAAGCATCGCATCCCCAAACTTTTAGAAACGACAGCTTAGGTTTCTTCCCAAACCATAATTCAAACGGTGTCGTCTCAACGGATTTCGACGGAGCCCTATTTAAAGTGAATGCGGCAGTCTCTAAAGCATAGCCCCAAAAAGATAGCGGTAAATCGGTAAGAGACATCATAGATCGCACCATATCTAATAGAGTGCGATTACGACGTTCGGACACACCATTACGCTGAGGTGTTCCAGGCGGCGTGAGTTGTGAAACTATTCCACATTTTCTTAAGTGTGTGCCAAACTCGTGACTCAAGTATTCTCCTCCACGATCTGATCGCAGGAACTTGATTTTCCTGTCACGTTGATTCTCAACCTCACTCTGAAATTCCTTGAACTTTTCAAAGGTCTCAGACTTGTGTTTCATTAAGTAGACATACCCATATCTACTCAAGTCATCAGTGAGGGTGAGAACATAACGATAGCCACCGCGAGCCTCAACACTCATTGGACCGCACACATCAGTATGTATGATTTCCAATAAGTTGGTTGCTCGCTCCATTGTTCCTGAGAACGGAGTCTTGGTCATTTTACCCATGAGGCATGGTTCGCACGTGTCAAATGATTCGTAATCAAGAGACTCTAAAAGTCCATCAGCATGGAGCTTCTTCATGCGTTTGACACCTATGTGACCAAGGCGGCAGTGCCACAAGTATGTGGGACTATCATTATCAATCTTACATCTTTTGGTACTCACACTATGAACATGTGTAGCATTACGCTCGAGATTCATTAAGAATAAACCATTCACCATCGGAGCATGACCATAAAACATATCTCTCATATAAATAGAACAACCATTATTCTCGGATTTAAATGAGTAGCCATCTCGAATTAAACGAGATCCTGATACAATGTTCATGCTCAAAGCTGGCACTAAATAACAATTATTAAGGTTTAAAACTAATCCCGTAGGTAAATGTAGAGGTAGCGTGCCGACGGCGATCACATCGACCTTGGAACCATTCCCGACGCGCATCGTCACCTCGTCCTTCGCCAGTCTCCGCTTATTCCGCAGCTCCTGCTTTGAGTTACAAATGTGAGCAACTGCACCGGTATCAAATACCCAGGAGCTACTACGAGTACTGGTAAGGTACACATCAATTACATGTATATCACATATACCTTTCGTTTTGCCGGCCTTCTTGTCCGCTAAGTATTTGGGGCAGTTCCGCTTCCAGTGACCACTTTCCTTGCAATAAAAGCACTCAGTCTCGGGCTTGGGTCCATTCTTTGGCTTCTTCCCGGCAGCTTGCTTGCCGGGCGCGGCAACTCCCTTGCCGTCCTTCTTGAAGTTCTTTTTACCCTTGCCCTTCTTGAACTTAGTGGTTTTATTCACCATCAACACTTGATGTTCCTTCTTGACTTCTACCTCTGCTGATTTCAGCATAGCAAATACTTCAGGAATGGTCTTTTCCATCCCCTGCATATTGAAGTTCATCACAAAGCTCTTGTAGCTCGGTGGAAGCGACTGAAGGATTCTGTCAATGACCGCGTCATCCGGGAGATTAACTCCCAGCTGAGTCAAGCGGTTATGTAACCCAGACATAGTGAGTATGTGCTCACTGACAGAACTATTTTCCTCCATCTTACAGCTGAAGAATTTGTCGGAGACTTCATATCTCTCGACCCGGGCATGAGCTTGAAAAACCATTTTCAGCTCTTCGAACATCTCATATGCTCCATGTCTCTCAAAACGCTTTTGGAGCCCCGGCTCTAAGCTGTAAAGCATGCCGCACTGAACGAGGGAGTAGTCATCGGTACGTGCCTGCCAAGCGTTCATAACGTCTTGTTCTGCAGGGAGAACAGGTGCGTCACCTAGCGGTGCTTGTAGGACATAATCTTTCTTGGCAGCTATGAGGATGATCCTCAGGTTCCGGACCCAGTCCGTGTAGTTGCTGCCATCGTCTTTCAGCTTGGTTTTCTCTAGGAACGCGTTGAAGTTGAGGACTACGTTGGCCATTTGATCTACAAGACATATTGTAAAGATTTTAGACTAAGTTCATGATAATTAAGTTCATCTAATCAAATTATTCAATGAACTCCCACTTAGATAGACATCCCTCCTAGTCATCTAAGTATAACATGATCCGAGTTAACTAGGCCGTGTCCGATCATCACGTGAGACGGACTAGTCAACGTCGGTGAACATCTTCATGTTGATCGTATCTTCTATACGACTCATGCTCGACCTTTCGGTCTTCTGTGTTCCGAGGCCATGTCTGTCACATGCTAGGCTCGTCAAGTCAACCTAAGTGTTTGCATGTGTAAATCTGTCTTACACCCGTTGTATGTGAACGTTAGAATCTATCACACCCGATCATCACGTGGTGCTTCGAAACAACGAACTGTCGCAACGGTGCACAGTTAGGGGGAACACTTTCTTGAAATTATTATGAGGGATCATCTTATTTACTACCGTCGTTCTAAGTAAACAAGATGAAAAACATGATAAACATCACATGCAATCAAATAATAATAGTGACATGATATGGCCAATATCACATAGCTCCTTTGATCTCCATCTTGGGGCTCCATGATCATCTTGTCACCGGCATGACACCATGATCTCCATCATCATGATCTCCATCATTGTGTCTCCATGAAGTTGCTCGCCAACTATTACTTCTACTACTATGGCTAACGCGTTTAGCAATAAAGTAAAGTAATTTACATGGCGTTTCTCAATGACACGCAGGTCATACAAAAAATAAAGACAACTCCTATGGCTCCTGCCGGTTGTCATACTCATCGACATGCAAGTCGTGATTCCTATTACAATAGCATGAACATCTCATACATCACATATAGATCATTCATCATTCATCACAACTTTGGCCATATCATATCACAAAGCACTTGCTGCAAAAACAAGTTAGACGTCCTCTAATTGTTGTTGCAAGTTTTACGTGGCTGAAGTAGGGTTCTAGCAAGAACGTTTTCTTACCTACGTGAAAGCCACAACGTGATTTGTCAACTTCTATTTACCCTTCATAAGGACCCTTTTCATCGAATCCGCTCCAACTAAAGTAGGAGAGACAGACACCCGCCAGCCACCTTATGCAACTTGTGCATGTTAGTCGGTGGAACCGGTCTCACGTAAGCGTACGTGTAAGGTTGGTCCGGGCCACTTCATCCCACAATACCGTTGAAGCAAGATAAGACTAGTAGCGGCAAGAAAGTTGACAACATCAACGCCCACAACAAATTGTGTTCTACTCGTGCAAGAGAACTACGCATAGACCTAGCTCTGATGCCACTGTTGGGGAACGTTGCAGAAAACAAAAAATTTCCTACGGTTTCACCAAGATCCATCTAGGAGTTCATCTAGCAACGAGTGATTAGATGCATCTACGTACCTTGTAGATCGCGAGCGGAAGCGTTCAAGAACGGGGATGAGGGAGTCGTACTCGACGTGATTCGAATCACCGAAGATCCTAGCACCGAACGGACGGCACCTCCGCGTTCAACACACGTACGGAACAGCCACATCTCCTCCTTCTTGATCCAGCAAGGGGGAAGGAGAGGTTGAGGGAGATGGCTCCAGCAGCAGCACGACGGCGTGGTGGTGATGGAGCTGCAGTACTCCGGCAGGGCTTCGCCAAGCACTATGGAGGAGGAGGAGGTGTTGGAGAGGGAGAGGGAGGCACCAAAGGTCAAGGTAAGAAGTCCTCCATCTCCCCCACTATATATAGGAGGGCCAAGGGGGGGCGCCGGCCCTAGGAGATCTAATCTCCTAGGGGGGTGCGGCCAAGGGGAGGAATCCCTCCTCCCCAAGGCACCTAGGAGGTGCCTTCCCCTCCCAGGACTCTTCCCTCCTTGAAACCCTAGGTGCATGGGCCTCTTGGGGCTGGTGCCCTTGGCCCATGTAGGCCAAGGCGCACCCCCTACAGCCCATGTGCCCCCCCGGGACAGGTGGCCCCACCCGGTGGACCCCCGGGACCCTTTCGGTGGTCCCGGTACAATACCGGTGACCCCGAAACTTGTCCCGATGCCCGAAATAGCACTTCCTATATATAATTCTTTACCTCCGGACCATTTCGGAACTCCTCGTGACGTCCGGGATCTCATCCGGGACTCCGAACAACATTCGGGTTACTGCATATACATATCCCTACAACCTTAGCGTCACCGAACCTTAAGTGTGTAGACCCTATGGGTTCGGGAGACATGTAGACATGACCGAGATCATTCTCCGGTCTATAACCAACAGCGGGATCTGGATACCCATGTTGGCTCCCACATGCTCCTCGATGATCTCATCGGATGAACCATGATGTCGAGGATTCAAGCAACCCCGCATACAATTCCCTTCGTCAATCGGTATGTTACTTGCCCGAGATCCGATCGTCGGTATCCCAATACCTCATTCAATCTCGTTACCGGCAAGTCACTTTACTCATACCGTAATGCATGATCCCGTGACCAGACACTTGGTCACTTTGAGCTCATTATGATGATGCATTACCGAGTGGGCCCAGTGATACCTCTCCGTCATATGGAGTGACAAATCCCAGTCTTGATCCGTGTCAACCCAACAGTCACTTTTGGAGATACCCGTAGTATACCTTTATAGTCACCCAGTTACGTTGTGACGTTTGGTACACCCAAAGCACTCCTACGGTATCCGGGAGTTACACGATCTCATGGTCTAAGGAAAAGATACTTGACATTGGAAAACTCTAGCAAACGAACTATACGATCTTGTGCTATGTTTAGGATTGGGTCTTGTCCATCACATCATTCTCCTAATGATGTGATCTCGTTATCAATGACATCCAATGTCCATAGTCAGGAAACCATGACTATCTGTTGATCAACGAGCTAGTCAACTAGAGGCTTACTAGGGACATGTTGGTGTCTATTATTCACACATGTATTACGATTTCCGGATAACACAATTATAGCATGAATAAAGACAATTATCATGAACAAGGAAATATAATAATAATGCTTTTATTATTGCCTCTAGGGCATATTTCCAACAGTCTCCCACTTGCACTAGAGTCAATAATCTAGTTACATTGTGATGAATTGAACACCCATGGAATTCTGGTGTTGATCATGTTTTGCTCTAGGGAGAGGTTTAGTCAACGGATCTGCTACATTCAGGTCCGTATGTACTTTACAAATATCTATGTCTCCATCTTGAACATTTTCACGAATGGAGTTGAAGCGACGCTTGATGTGCCTTGTCTTCTTGTGAAACCTGGGCTCCTTGGCAAGTGCAATAGCTCCAGTGTTGTCACAGAAGAGCTTGATCGGCCCCGACGCATTGGGTATGACTCCTAGGTCGGTGATGAACTCCTTCACCCAAATTGCTTCATGCGCTGCCTCCGAGGCTGCCATGTATTCTGCTTCACATGTAGATCCCGCCACGATGCTCTGCTTGCAACTGCACCAGCTTACTGCCCCACCATTCAAAATATACACGTATTCGGTTTGTGACTTAGAGTCATCCAGATCCGTGTCGAAGCTAGCGTCGACGTAACCTTTTACGACGAGCTCTTCGTCACCTCCATAAACGAGAAACATTTCCTTAGTCCTTTTCAGGTACTTCAGGATATTCTTGACCGCTGTCCAGTGTTCCTTGCCGGGATTACTTTGGTACCTTCCTACCAAACTTACGGCAAGGTTTACATCAGGTCTGGTGCACAGCATGGCATACATAATAGAACCTATGGCTGAGGCATAGGGGATGACACTCATCTCTTCTATATCTTCTGCCGTGGTCGGACATTGAGCTGAGCTCAATTTCACACCTTGTAACACAGGCAAGAACCCCTTCTTAGACCGATCCATATTGAACTTCTTCAATATCTTATCAAGGTATGTGCTTTGTGAAAGACCTATGAGGCGTCTTGATCTATCTCTGTAGATCATGATGCCTAATATATAAGCAGCTTCTCCAAGGTTCTTCATTGAAAAACTCTTATTCAAGTAGGCCTTAATGCTGTCCAAGAGTTCTATATCATTTCCCATCAAAAGTATGTCATCTACATATAATATGAGAAATGCTACAGAGCTCCCACTCACTTTCTTGTAAACGCAGGCTTCTCCATAAGTCTGTGTAAACCCAAACGCTTTGATCATCTCATCAAAGCGAATGTTCCAACTCCGAGATGCTTGCACCAGCCCATAAATCGAGCGTTGGAGCTTGCACACCTTGTCAGCATACTTAGGATCGGCAAAGCCTTCCGGCTGCATCATATACAATTCTTCCTTAAGGAAACCATTAAGGAATGCCGTTTTGACGTCCATTTGCCATATTTCATAATCGTAGAATGCGGCAATTGCTAACATGATTCGGACGGACTTTAGCTTCGCTACCGGTGAGAAAGTCTCATCGTAGTCAACCCCTTGAACTTGTCGATAACCCTTAGCGACAAGCCGAGCTTTATAGATGGTCACATTACCATCCGCGTCTGTCTTCTTCTTAAAGATCCTATGGCTCGCCGCTCAACGGGCAAGTCAGTCAAAGTCCATACTTCGTTTTCATACATGGATCCTATCTCGGATTTCATGGCTTCTAGCCATTTGTCGGAATTCGGGCCCGCCATCGCTTCTTCATAGTTCGAAGGTTCACCGTTGTCTAACAACATGATTTCCAAGACAGGGTTGCCGTACCACTCTGGTGCGGAACGTGTCCTTGTGGACCTTCGAATTTCAGTAGGAGCTTGATCAGAAGTATCTTGATCATCATCAACAACTTCCTCTCTAGTCGGTGCAGGCACCTCAGGAACATTTTCTTGAGTTGCGCCTTTTTCTGGTTCAAGAGGTAATACTTCATCAAGTTCTACCTTCCTCCCACTTGCTTCTTTCGAGAGAAACTCCTTCTCTAGAAAGGATCCATTCTTGGCAACAAAGATCTTGCCTTCGGATCTGAGGTAGAAGGTATACCCAATAGTTTCTTTAGGGTATCCTATGAAGACGCATTTTTCCTCCACGATCTGATCGCAGGAACTTGATTTTCCTGTCACGTTGATTCTCAACCTCACTCTGAAATTCTTTGAACTTTTCAAAGGTCTCAGACTTGTGTTTCATTAAGTAGACATACCCATATCTACTCAAGTCATCAGTGAGGGTGAGAACATATTGATAGCCACCGTGAGCCTCAACACTCATTGGACCGCACACATCAGTATGTATGATTTCCAATAAGTTGGTTGCTCGCTCCATTGTTCCTGAGAATGGAGTCTTGCCCATGAGGCATGGTTCGCACGTGTCAAATGATTCGTAATCAAGAGACTCTAAAAGTCCATCAGCATGGAGCTTCTTCATGCGTTTGACACCTATGTGACCAAGGCGGCAGTGCCACAAGTATGTGGGACTATCATTATCAATCTTACATCTTTTGGTACTCACACTATGAACATGTGTAGCATTACGCTCGAGATTCATTAAGAATAAACCATTTACCATCGGAGCATGACCATAAAACATATCTCTCATATAAATAGAACAACCATTATTCTCGGATTTAAATGAGTAGCCATCTCGAATTAAACGAGATCCCGATACAATGTTCATGCTCAAAGCTGGCACTAAATAACAATTATTAAGGTTTAAAACTAATCCCGAAGGTAAATGTAGAGGTAGCGTGCCGACGGCGGTCACATCGACCTTGGAACCATTCCCGACGCGCATCGTCACCTCGTCCTTCGCCAGTCTCCGCTTATTCCGAAGCTCCTGCTTTGAGTTACAAATGTGAGCAACTGCACGGGTATCAAATACCCAGGAGCTACTACGAGTACTGGTAAGGTACACATCAATTACATGTATATCACATATACCTTTCGTTTTGCCGGCCTTCTTGTCTGCTAAGTATTTGGGGCAGTTCCGCTTCCAGTGACCACTTTCCTTGCAATAAAAGCACTCAGTCTCGGGCTTGGGTCCATTCTTTGGCTTCTTCCCGGCAGCTTGCTTGCCGGGCGCGGCTACTCCCTTACCGTCCTTCTTGAAGTTCTTTTTACCCTTCCCTTCTTGAACTTAGTGGTTTTATTGACCATCAACACTTGATGTTCCTTCTTGACTTCTACCTCTGCTGATTTCAGCATAGCAAATACTTCAGGAATGGTCTTTTCCATCCCCTGCATATTGAAATTCATCACAAAGCTCTTGTAGCTCGGTGGAAGCGACTGAAGGATTCTGTCAATGACCGCGTCATCCGGGAGATTAACTCCCAGCTGAGTCAAGCGGGTATGTAACCCAGACATAGTGAGTATGTGCTCACTGACAGAACTATTTTCCTCCATCTTACAGCTGAAGAATTTGTCGGAGACTTCATATCTCTCGACCCGGGCATGAGCTTGAAAAACCATTTTCAGCTCTTCGAACATCTCATATGCTCCATGTCTCTCAAAACGCTTTTGGAGCCCCGGCTCTAAGCTATAAAGCATGCCGCACTGAAGAGGGAGTAGTCATCGGTACGAGCCTGCCAAGCGTTCATAACGTCCTGTTCTGCAGGGAGAACAGGTGCATCACCTAGCGGTGCTTGTAGGACATAATCTTTCTTGGCAGCTATGAGGATGATCCTCAGGTTCCGGACCCAGTCCGTGTAGTTGCTGCCATCGTCTTGGTTTTCTCTAGGAACGCGTTGAAGTTGAGGACTATGTTGGCCACTTGATCTACAAGACATATTGTAAAGATTTTAGACTAAGTTCATGATAATTAAGTTCATCTAATCAAATTATTCAATGAACTCCCACTTAGATAGACATCCCTCCTATCATCTAAGTATAACATGATCCGAGTTAACTAGGCCGTGTCCGATCATCACGTGAGACGGACTAGTCAACGTCGGTGAACATGAAAGAAAAGTCAGAGAAAGCAAAAAACCATTTGAGGGAAGGTCCTAAAACCTTCTCAAAATTGGTAATTTGGAGGAAACACGAATAGGCTAGACCATATACTAGGCGTTTAAGCGTTTTGTTATGTGGGGCTCATTTGATTGTTATTCCCGGACCCATGCGGGGAATAGGATCAGGCCCTAAAATTGGAAGGGTGGTTAAAATACAATACAAAAAATGTGTACACAAGAATGTGGGAGCTCCTATATGCCGCTCATGCCACAAGTAGTCGCTCTTTCGCACAGGGGGCCCCGGGTAGGCCGGTCCATTAGTATCAAGAAGGAAGTAAGTGGGAAGTGCATAGTAGCGCTTGGCAGAGTACTGCAGAGATCGACCAAGCAACTGCAACGCTGAAATAAGGCATTGTAGCAAACACTTTAGAAAATATGAGAACACTTTTTGGTAAGAAATTGGAACATGGTTGGAAAAGTGAACAATGTTTAAAAATGTGACGATTTTTTAATCATTTTTTTCTTCTAAAAATGAACATTTTATGGAATTGAAACATTTTTAAAAATGCAATCAAAATTTGAAATTTGATCATTTTTTGAAACTACGAACATTATTTGGAAACGATGATCTTTTTTCAAAATTAAGTACATTTTTTATTAAAAAGCAAAGAAATTTTCAATACTGTGGGCATTTTTGGAAAACAGGACATTATATTTCAAAAGCAAAAATATTTTTCAAATTTGTGACTATTTTCTAGATAAAGTGCGATTTTTGAAAAAAAGGTAAAGAAAAACAAATAACAAAAAGGAAATTGAAATAACAAAAAAGAAAAGAAAACCGAAATGTCTGGTATAAGAAAGCCGAAATGTCTTGTATGTTTTGCAACCTGAAATGGGCTGACCGAATTAACTCTTCTGCTGCCCCCTCCTTTACGTTTTTGGCGTCAAATTGTCCAAAATTGTCAATTAAGGGGTTATCCTTTCTAAAGTCACTCCCACCTTCTTTGATGGACAAATGTCGTACTGCATGTGGGCCACTTGCAGTAAACCAGGATTTTTTTTTGCTTATTTAGTAGAATGTTTTTTGAAATATGCTATCTTTTGAACCTTGTTTTGAAATCACGAATCATTTCCTTGTGGGATCTGTCACATTGAGATATTCGAAATTAGATTCACGTTAATAGGTTTTGACGAATTTTGTTGGCATGAAAAATAAAAAAAGACACAAAATCCGGAATTAAAAGAGCCGAAAGAGCAAAAAAAAAAATCATAGAACAAAAAGGAAACCAAAAATCCAAAACCGGGAGCCCTCTGTGACACTCGACATGCTGTCCCGACGCTAGGCAAACTTATTGAAGACACAGACCCATAGGGAAGCGGCTAGGAGGAGCAATAAGGGCATCTACAATGATAGACGCTTGTGGAGGCGCTAATAGAGAAAATAAATAAATTTTATAACTTAAAAAAATGGGCAAGCGCGTAAGGTTACAACGGTAAGTGCTAATTCTGTGTGCTAAATTAAACTAGCCGTGCGCTTCGCATGGGAAGAGAATCAATCAAGCGCTGGCTGCCAGGTCTTGCGCCGATGCTGCATCCGACGATGGGATTCAGGGCGTAAACTGTCAATAAGCCAGGTTTTCTAATCCTGGCACCGGTGCTAAGCGCCGGGCGTTGGAGATACCCTAATGACAACTAGGGCCCAATGGAGCAGCAGGTGAAATCTAGCCTGCGTGTCGCGTAAAAGGGTGACGAGAGCGTAGATGTGAGGCATCAATAGTTAATAAGTAAAAAAAAAGAAAAACTATTATTCTAAGCGAGAAGCTGCTCTTCTCCTTCCTTCCTTCATCGGCGCCCCTTCCTCCCATTTTCCTCCTTCCAACTCCTTTCTTTGAGATTTGGCCCTTAATGCGTTGAATCGAACAGGGAATTTCGATGCGACCATCACAACTTTTGGTTTTTTTGATTTTGTTTGAGTGTGAACACACTTGATTTATTGATGAATGTGAAAAACATGGTAATTCGAAAGGATTAAACAGCTACAAATGGCGAGAGCCCTAAACGGAGAGACCCCATGGCGCACAAAAGCAGAGCAGAGCAGAGCTAGAGACCCTCGCCCCGCTCCGCCGCTGGTCGCTCCCGGCCCGCAAACGCCATGGCGCCCTCGCTGCTCCTCCGCGCCGTGCGACGCCGAGACCTGTCTGCAGTGGTCTCCTAACTACTGAAAAAATATACCTAGTGTTATTAGTCTGTCTCCTAGCTAGTAGAATCATGCATGGCTCTGCTGTATAGGTATGTGCTCAATTTGCGGCGTCAAGTTTCCATGCACTCATGACTTGCACTAAGGCTTGCGTGTTACATATGGTGATATGGGATTTGCAGATCTCCCAGGTGAAGATTTTTTTGTCCATTCCGGCCTAGATTGGTTGTTAATTCTGCTTGGTATTATGAGTAGGCCATTGTGTTCGTGCTTCTTATTTATCATTCAGAGATCATGTCATTTGAGAAATGATGTGATTTTTGGAGAAGGGAGGAAGACTATCCTCAATTCGGTCAATCTTTTGAGGAGCTATTGATCTTCTTACTCGGGTAACCGTGGGGTGTCAGACGGTAGATACCAACGGCAAGGGCAAGTATGTATTGCCTGAGTATCGGGTTAACATTTCTCCAACGGTTACAAATGTTGGGTGGCTGCCTCTTTCGTCTACTTTTTTTCGATAAAGGGCGGAATTTATTGACTCAAAATTGAGCATCAAGAAGATACAAACACAATGAGCTTACACCCGGCCTCTGCATAGTTAGGATCCACATAGCCAACACGAACACACGCACACAAAAACACGCTAACAAGTAGCAAAATCATATAAGATCAAAGCTATGCTTCAACGAGAAAAAAAAAGAAAAAAAATGAAGTGATCATAGCAGCAAATATCAAACTACAACATTGGTCGTATTCGCACCAACCATCTTATGACACCACACGGACGACATTGTTCTTCAATAGCAATGCCTTCAGGAAGGGAATGACGCTCAAGCGCCGTCGTCAGCGGATCCAACCACCCAAGGTCAGAATCTAGGTTTTCACCCTAAAGAACCAGTCTGAACATATCCGAACAATGCCTTTAACAAGGTAACAACGTAAAAATGTCGCCATTGCAAGCACTAGTAGAAAAATGTTCATTTGTCCCGGTTCTAGATGCCCATTTGTCCTGGTTCTGGAACCGGGACTAAAGGGTCGGGACTAAAGCACATCATCTTTAGTCCCGGTTCGCTTACGAACCAGGCCAGATGATGCTCCATGTGGCCGCTGCGGCGAGCCCAGACAGGAGGGCCTTTGGTCCCGGTTCGCTTACCAGCCGGGACCAAAAAGCATCCACGCGTCAGCACCTCAGGAGATGGGGGTTTTGTTTTTTTTTTGAAAGGGGGAGGGGAGTTTGGGGGGTTTTGGATGGTTAATTTAGGGGTTTCATATATTGTGTTACATAGCTAATAGAGAGAAGTGACCTCTCTTATCTTCGTGCTTGGTCGACGCTAGGTACTATACGTATAGAGAGAACTCGACATGCTAGCTAGTAAGTAAATGAAGGAAACCATTAAGTACACAAGATCGTGATGAACATATACAGAGAGAAGTGATCGACCTCTCCTTCTTTGAGAGATTGGTCGAACAACAAGTTTTCGTATATCTATCCGATGCTACTAGGTACATATATACAATATAAGATCTCTTACAATCCCTAACATCTGAAGTCATGTGCCACTTAGTATTCTCCGGCTGGATTGATGACACGGTCAAGAAAAAATCTCGCAAATTCCTCTTGAATTGCTCGTATCCGATCATTTGGAAGGAGTTCACCCCGCATGCCAGATCTTAATTGAAGAAGAGGGCCAATACATGTGTATGGATGAAACTCAACACAAATGAAGGTAATAAAATAAAATTGTGAATATTTTTGCTTACGCACTTCATATTATTTTTCAGAGTAGCCCCGATTATTAGAGGCGTCGCGTTGTAGATGAACTCGCAAACGTAGTATCCACATAAATCATTTCCGGCTTCCTGCCACAAGCACTTTACGAGAAACAAAGGTCAATCAAACTAATAAGCAAGCATGCTAAATGGTTTGATGAAACTAGTTAGAATCAATGGGATATGCGCGGAACTAGGTAGTAGTAGTTACTTTTGGATGTTTAAATCGCAGCTCGGTCGGCAGTCCCGGAGAAATTGCGGTGAACTCTTTCCAAATCCTGCCAGACAAAGAAAATAATTACATGATATAAGGAAATGAACAAAGTTGTCTATATGGTGCGATAATGATCGATTGAACTTACTTCTGGAGCATTCGAGTCATGTCCGCATAGTTCTCGGGATCTTTTCGTCTCGAGTCTAAGACGGTTACTTCTCCCCACTCAAGTTTAACCTCTAGGAGAATAAAGTGGAACCTACGCATGCATGCATAACTCATCAGTTACATTACTATAACCTTGAGTAATAAGGGAAACCGAATGTGCACAAGACAGTAACACTCACTTGAAGTTGTAATGAAAGAGTATTTTATCTTTGCTTTGAGTTTTGAGCAACGATTGTAGCAGGTTGTCCTTGGTTTCAGAGACATGGTGTTGAACCGTAAATTCATGTATGACATTTGGGTTAATAAACCCAATGTCATAGATTTATGCTTTTCTGCATTCAACGATCTTCAATCTGCATAATACAGTGAGGGTAATTATATATACATGCAATCAAAGAGCTGAGCTATATACAGAGAAGTAGTACTTACAGACAGTAGCAAGCCACGAGTGATTTGTCGAAGGCCTTTTGATTGTAGAACTGGAAAAACTCGTCCAAATCAACAGATAACAGTTCTTATCCAATGAAGTCGTGGTCCTCTTTAATTCTCATCGTCAAAGCATCCTTCCCAGACTCGCTGCAGGTTTTCATGTACCACTGATGGAATCTTCGTATCATCGTTGTTAGAGGAGGACTTCCATCTTTGATGAGAGGCTTCCCGTACTGGTATTTGAATGTGTCCACCTCCATTGTATCAAACACAACATCATCGCTTAGGTAATCAGCAGGATTGGTTCGCCTGTTCGCCGAGCTGGGGAATTTTTTCCCACTTCTTCGTTCTGCTAACCTTTTATCACTTGAAGTAGTTCTTGACCGGTGAGCTGAAGGAAATATGCCCTAGAGGCAATAATAAATTCGCTATTTATATTTCCTTATATCATGATAAATGTTTATTATTCATGCTAGAATTGTATTAACCGGAAACTTAGTACATGTGTGGATACATAGACAAACAGAGTGTCCCTAGTATGCCTCTACTAGACTAGCTCGTTAATCAAAGATGGTTAAGTTTCCTAACCATAGACATGTGTTATCATTTGATGAACAAGATCACATCATTAGAGAATGATGTGATGGACAAGACCCATCTGTTAGCTTAGCATAATGATCATTTAGTTTTATTGCTATTTGCTTTCTTCATGACTTATACATGTTCCTCTAACTATGAGATTATGCAACTCCCAAATAGCGGAGGAACACCTTGTGTGTTATCAAACGTCACAACGTAACTGGATGATTATAAAGATGCTCTACAGGTGTCTCCGATGGTGTTTGTTGAGTTGGCATAGATCGAGATTAGGATTTGTCACTCCGTGTATCGGAGAGGTATCTCTGGGCCCTCTCAGTAATGCACATCACTATGAGCCTTGCAAGCAATGTGTCTAATGAGTTAGCCATGGGATGATGCATTATAGAATGAGTAAAATGACTTTCCGGTAACGAGATTGAACTAGGTATGATGATATCGACGATCGAATCTCGGGCAAGTAACATACCGATGACAAAGGGAACAACATATGTTTTTATGCGGTTTGACCGATAAAGATCTTCATAGAATATGTAGGAGCCAATATGAGCATCCAAGTTCCGCTATTGGTTATCGACTAGAGATGTGTCTCGGTCATGTCTACATAGTTCTCGAACCCATAGGGTCCGCACGCTTAACGTTCGATGACAATTTGTATTATGAGTTATGTGTTTTGATGAACCGAAGTTTGTTCGGAGTCCCGGATGAGATCACAGACATGACGAGGAGTCTCGAAATGGTCGAGACATAAAGATTGATATATTGGAAGGTTATGTTTGGACACAGGAATGGTTTCAAAAAGGTTCGGGCATTTTCCGGAGAACCGAGGGTTACCGGAACCCCCCGGGGAGTTAATGGGCCTTCATGGGCCCTAGGAGAGAGGAGGCAGCAGCCAGGTGGTGGCGCCCACCCCCCCAAGGCCAATTTGAATTGGACTAGGGTTGGGGGACTGGCCCCCCTTTCCTTCTCTCCTTCTCCTCCTTCCCTCCTTCTCCTAGTGGGAATAAGAAAGGGGGGGGGGTGAATCCTACTTGGACCGGGAGTCCAAGTAGGACTCCTCCCATGGCGCTCCCCCCTTGGGCCGGCCACCTCTCCTCCCCCCTTTATATACGTGTGAGGGGGGCACCCCAAAGGCACACCAAGCCTCCTCTTAGCCGTGTGCGGTGCCCTGATACGTCTCCGACGTATCTATAATTTTTTATTATTTAATGCTATTATATTATCTGTTTTGGATGTTTAATGGGCTTTATTATGCACTTTTATATTATATTTGGGACTAACCTATTAACCGAAAGCCCAGTGCAAATTGCTGTTTTTTTGCCCATTTCAGTGTTTCGCAGAAACGGAATATCAAACGGAATGAAACCTTCGCGAGGATCTTTTTTGAAACAAACATGATCTAGGAGACTTGGAGTGGACGTCAAGGAAGCAGCGAGCCGGCCAAGAGGTAGGAGGGCACGCCCAGGGGGCCAGGCGCGCCCCACCCTCGTGGGCCCCTCGCAGCTCCACCGACCTACTTCTTTTGCCTATATATACTCATATGCCCTGAAAACATCTAGGAGCACCACGAAACCCTATTTCCACCGCCGCAACCTTCTATACTCGTGAGATCCCATCTTGGGGCCTTTTCCGGCGCTCCGCCGGAGGAGGAATCAATCACGGAGGGCTTCTACATCAACACCATAGCCTCTCCGATGATGTGTGAGTAGTTTACCACAGACCTTCGGGTCCATAGTTATTAGCTAGATGGCTTCTTCTCTCTCTTTGGATCTCAATACAAAGTTCTCGATTCTCTTGGAGATCTATTTGATGTAATTCTTTTTGCGGTGTGTTTATCGAGATCCGATGAATTGTGGGTTTATGATCAAGATTATCTATGAGCAATATTTGGTTCTTCTCTGAATTCTTTTATGCATGATTTAAATATCTTTGCAAGTCTGTTCGAATTATCAGTTTGGTTTGGCCTACTAGATTGATCTTTCTTGCAATGGGAGAAGTGCTTAGCTTTGGGTTCAATCTTGCGATGTCCTTTCCTAGTGATAGCAAGGGCAGCAAGGCACGTATTGTATTGTTGCCATCGAGGATAAAAAGATAGGGTTTATATCATATTGCTTGAGTTTATCCCTCTACATCATGTCATCTTGCCTAATGCGTTACTCTGTTCTTATGAACTTAATACTCTAGATGCATACTGGATAGCGGTCGATGTGTGGAGTAATAGTAGTAGATGCATAATCGTTTCGGTCTGCTTGTCACGGACATGATGCCTATATACATGATCATGCCTATATATTCTCATAACTATTCGCTTTTCTATCAATTGCTCGACAGTAATTTGTTCACCCACCGTAGATTATGCTATCTTGAGAGAAGCCACTAGTGAAACCTATGGCCCCCGAGTCTATTCTCCATTATATTATTTTCTCTTCAACAAGCTATTTTTATCGCCGTTTATTTTGCAATCTTTACTTTTCAATCTATACAACAAAAATACCAAAAATATTTATCTTATTATCTTTATCACATCTCACTTTTGCAAGTGGCCGTTAAGGGACTGACAACCCCTCTATCGCGTTGGTTGCAAGGTTCTTGATTGTTTGTGCAGGTACGAGGGACTTGCATGTAGTCTCCTACTGGATTGATACCTTGGTTCTCAAAAACTGAGGGAAATACTTACGCTACTTTGCTGCATGACCCTTTCCTCTTCAAGGGAAAACCAACGCATGCTTAAGAGGTAGCAAGAAGGATTTCTGGCGCCGTTGCCGGGGATATCTACGCACAAGTCAAGACATACCAAGTACCCACCACAAACTCTTATCCCTCGCATTACATTATTTGCCATTTTCCTCTCATTTTCCTCTCCCCCACTTCACCCTTGGCGTTTTCTTCGCCTCTCTCCCGTTTGCCTTTCTTTCGCCATGGCCAAACCAAAAGGGGTTAAGGGTTTCCCAGGTTTTAATACCTTGGATAAACCCTCTATCATTTATAAGCTCATAAATAATGATGCTATGGAAAGACCTATTGGGGTTATCAATGAGAGTTTAGATAATTTTGATGAAGATGACCTCGGAATCTTTCGTTATTTGCTTGATGAATCTTTGAAAGATGCTTGGGATAGACTGTTAAGGATCCGAGCTAGCTATGTACCCCAATATCAAATTGAGATATACTTGAAAAGCTTTTATGTTGGTGATACGTCTCCATCGTATCTACAATTTTTTATTGTTCCATACCAATATTATACAACTTTCATATATTTTTGGCAACTTTTTATACTATTTTGGGACTAACATATTGATCCAGTGCCCAGTGCTAGTTCCTGTTTATTTCATGTTTTTTGTTTCGCAAAAAATCCATATCAAACGGAGTCCAAACGGGATAAAACTGACGAAGATTTTTTTTGGAATATATGTGAATTTTGGGAAGTGAACTCAACGTGAGGCACGCCCTGGGCCCTCGTGGCCACTCCGTAAGGCGGTTGGTGCCCTTCTTTTGCCACAAGAAAGCTAATGTCTGGGTAAAATCGTGTCCAAATTTCAGCCCAATCGAAGTTACGGATCTCCGAGAATATAAGAAACGGTGAAAGGGCAGAATTTGGAACGCGGAAACAGAGAGAGACGGAGAGACATATCCAATCTCGGAGGGGCCCTCACCCCTCTGCTGCCATAGAGGCCATGGACCAGAGGCGAAACCCTTCTCCCATCTAGGGAGAAGGTCAAGAAGAAGAAGAAGAAGAAGGGGGGGGGGCTCTCTCCCCCTCTCTTCTGGTGGCGCCGGAACGCCGCCGGGGCCATCATCGTCACCGCAATCTACACCAACACATCCGTCATCTTCACCAACATCTTCATCACCTTCCCCCATCTATCTACATCGGTCCACTCTCCCGCAACCCGTTGTACCCTCTAATTGAACATGGTGCTTTATGCTTCATATTATTATCCAATGATGTGTTTCCATCCTATGATGTCTGAGTAGATTTTCGTTGTCCTATCGGTAATTGGTGAATTGCTATGATTGGTTTAATTTCCTTGTGGTTATGTTGCTGTCATTTGGTGCCCATCATATGAGCGCGCACGTGGATCACACCATAGGGTTAGTTCTATGTTGACAGGACTATGTATTGGAGGGCAAGAGTGACAGAAACTTCAACCTAGCATAGAAATTGATGCATACATGATTGAAGGGGGACCAATATATCTTAATGCTATGGTTGGGTTTTACCTTAATGAACGTTAGTAGTTGCGGATGCTTGCTAATAGTTCCAACCATAAGTGCATAGAATTCCAAGTCAGGGATGACATGCTAGCAGTGGCCTCTCCCACATAAAACTTGCTATCGGTCTAGTAAAGTAGTCAATTGCTTAGGGACAATTTTGCAACTCCTACCACCACTTTTCCACACTCGCTATACTAACCTTATTGCTTCTTTACATGAAACAACCCCTAGTTTTTATTTACGTGCTCTTTATATTCTTGCAAACCTATGCCCTTACACCTACAAAGTACTTCTAGTTTCATACTTGTTCTAGGTAAAGCGAATGTTAAGCATGCGTAGAGTTGTATCGGTGGTCGATAGAACTTGAGGGAATATTTGTTCTACCTTTAGCTCCTCGTTGGGTTCGACACTCTTATTTATCGAAAAAGGCTACAATTGATCCCCTATACTTGTGGGTTATCAAGACCTTTTTCTGGCACCGTTGCCTGGGAGTTATAGCATTGGGTGGATATTCTCGTGTGTGCTTGTTTTCTTTATCACTAAGTAGTTTTTATTTTGTGCTCTTGTTTTCTATCTTTAATTATGGGTAGGAAACGGAAAATACCAAAAAAATTAGTCGTACCTACTACACCAATGGTTGAAGAACCACACAAAATCTACAACACTCCTGAAGCTTTTTACTTGGATCATCTTCGATCCCTATGTGCTCGGGCTGAAACCCCAACTAGCTTAGTTGAGGGCAAATCTTTAGATGAGCATGCTTGTTATGTGCGACACCGCATATCTGAAAAAGGGAAAGTTTTACTGGATCAAATTCATCGTTTGTAGTGCTATCCTTGGAATTTATGTGAAATATATGATTGTACTTGTTGTTCTAAAGACCCTAAGAAACACCTTCCTTACCAATGTGGGTTTAGTGATAATGGAATCGTATCTTCGTATACTAAGGGTGTTTATAATTACTATGATGTTCAACAAATAAGCTCCAAACAGTCAATAGTTGCATCGTCCATGATGTATGCAGAATTTATAGCATGTTATGAGGCCACAGGGCCGGCAATATGGTTAAAGAAATTTATACCCGACTTGAAAGTGGTAGATTGTATTGATAAACCACTAAAGATGTACTGTGACAACCAGCCCACAATATTCTATGCTCACAACAGCAAGTGGAGTAATGCTGCCAAAATAATAGAGATAAAGTATTATGTTGTGAAAGATAAAATCCAAGATCACACTATAAGTCTCAAGCATATACAGACAAAGAATATGCTTGCGGATCCTCTTACGAAAGGCTTACCACCCAATGTGTTCAAGGAACACTTAGTCGGCATGGGTTTAAGGGAAAGCCTATGACTCCTGGACCATGAGAGTCCCAAAAGGAACATAATTTGTTTCAAAACAAAGAGGTATGTTGTAGCTGTCTGATTCTATCGGCAATTGAGTTGTGATGATGAAACATGTTCTATGTATTGATCTGTGACGAGATGAGTAAAGTAAAAAGTATATGGTTAAAAGTAAAGTTGAGATCAAGGAGGAAGATGTTAGTTTGATCTCCTCCCATGTGGGCCCAACGGCCCATCGGATCCTTAGATCTGTGCCCTGATCGGGGGCGCCCAACCCACTATGGCTGACGGGCCCCTGTCATGCTGGGCTATATATATAAAGAGGTGGGAGCGGGGGCACACACTACAAGGTTCGTCGCGAGTCACACACCCCACTGACACACCCTACCGATCTAGGTTTTGCGCTGTGCTAACGGGAAGCGCCGCCACCACTTCGCCCACACACACTGCCATCATCGGCCACCCTCCACCATGGCCACCGGCTTGAGTTCCTCAAGCCAAGCAGAAGGTAGTCTACTGTCACATCTCTACCCCTAGATGATCCCAGGAACTCAACAGGAGGAGCTCAGCTCAACTCAACTTAGGAGAGTGGCATCATCAAATTGGGTCTTCGAGCATGGATCTCCTTTGTGCCTTGTCCTTGGTTAGTAACTCCATGTCCTCGCTTAGTAACTTGCATTTACATGACACTGAAATTGAAAGGTTTGATTTCTTCAGAGCTACTCTACTTTAAACCTTGCCTTATTATCTGCTCTCCTTTCATTATAATCATAATATAACTGTAGGTTCAAGGTTGAGCTAACAAATGCTTTATTTTTTCCTATCGAAGATGCGATCGGGCCAACGCTGCTAGTCCTCAGGCAAGACATTCAAAAAATTGCTCTTTCTACTGAAATCATGTTATTCCCATGTTGTTGCCCTGCATTTGTTCACATGACTAGGCGACTGAGCATACCGACTCTTCGTGTGTTGAAGCAATTCAAGTTATCCGTCTTCACTTTGCTTTGCAGAGGTTACAAGATCTGCATGCAATGCAAGAGACTCTTTCAAGTATGCGAGCTTGACGGCGATGGTGATGGAGCAAGGGACCTGAAAGAATACCAACAGTTGCACCAGAGCAATTATCTGGATGGCTAGGTAACTCGACTGTACATGGATGGACTGTCTGCCCATCTAACATATGTTCTTGTATGTCAATTCTGTTTCAAAATCCTTAGTTCTCAAGTGTCGTGAAATGCGTTGGGTTTAGGTCGATTGATGATTTCTCAGTACTACATTTGCTGGAGAAACTGGTGAAGAAGCCTAAAAGAGACGGTGGAAGAAGCATACAGCCACTAGTAGAAAAAGGGGCAAATGTGCGACACATTAGTCCCGGTTTGTAACAGAACCGGCACTAATGTGTCCATTAGTGCCGGTTCCAACGGCTAGGCGGGAGGAGCTCTTTAGTACCGGTTTGTGGCGAACCTTTAGCACCGGTTCGTGCCACGAACCGGTACTAATGAGAGTGGTGGTAGGATATTGTCAGAGTGGGGCCCCTCCAGCACCTTTACTACCGGTTCGTGCCATGAACCGGTACTAAAGGTCATCCTATATAAACCCTTCGTCCACCAGCACTCTGTTCTTCCCCCTTTCCCCTCTCCCTCTCCTCTGTTCTTCCCTTCTTCCTCTCGAGTTCATACAAAATTTACCCCAAATTTGTCAAGATTTGCAGGCCCCCATCCATTCAAATGATCACAAAGGTTAGCAACTTTGTTCTTTCATCTCTCATTGCTAGATTAGCTCTTGCATTGGTTTATATAGTGATTAATTGTGGGTTTTAGTAATTAGGGGGAATTATATGTGGTAGTATTTGATTTATATGCAAATTGATACCAAAATAACACTTAGTTTGCATATGTAGGTGTGGTTTACTTAGTGCCTTCTAAATCTCCGTCCTAACCACCGTCGATCGCCCGCACCGTCCCGTCGCCGGCACCACCTTGTGGTGAGCCTCTTGTTCATGAAATTTATATAAAAAGTTGATGTTTGTGTGATTTGGATATATAGTTACTCGTATAATTATCTTGCTCATACGTTTTTTGTTATACATAGTGCCATGGTTTTGATATCCGTCCCCGTCGGCCCTCGCCCTTGTTATGATTCGGATGTGGTATATTTTCTTTTAAAACTATTTGTTGCATTTCGTGTTTATGACAAATTATGCCCATCAAGCTGACATAGATATTTGTATGTAGGAGGTAGTTGAACCGGAAATTCCAACCGACCCTATTGTCGAGAGGTTAAATTTAGTTGAAATAGAAAACAAGGATTTGAAAGAAAAACTGAAAAAAATTGAGGGGGGGAAGATGGAATTGGAGTTGCATGTTGCCGATGACATCGATGATCACAAGATTAAGATGGAGAAAATGTGCTTGAAGATTAGAAAGATTAGAAAATATGCTATTCATAGTGAGGCTTGGTATCATTATGTTGTTGGATCAATTGTTACCTTAGTTGCGATCTTGATCGCATTTGTTGTTGCATTTAAATTCTTTAGCTAGAGAGTTATTTGTTTGTTGCATTTAAGTGTTGTATGAACTTTATGTATTGTATTAATTTGGTGTTTTCGGTGTTGTGTATTGAAGATGAGCCGTCAATGGATGTACGATGACCGATGCTCTCCCGAGTTCATTAATGAGGAAAACAAGCGGGCGGATGGTTTTATGCCTTGTCCATGTGCTGGCTGTAAGAATGGTCACAATTACTCTACGTCAAGAACCATTCACGTCCACCTGTTTGAGTCTGGTTTCATGCCCCACTATAATGTTTGGACCAAGCATGGAGAAAGAGGGGTTATGATGGAAGACAATGAAGAAGAAGAGGACGACGACAACTATCCTGGCCATGGGTTCCCTGAATACGATGATACAACAATGAGGGAAGAAGTTGAGCTGGTAATGCGGGAAGAAGTTGAGCCGGCAATGCGGGAAGAAGCTGAAGAAGAGGCATCAGATGAGCCCGTTGATGATCTAGGTTGGGACATTGCCGATGCAAATAGAAACTGCGCAAGTGATTTAGAGAAGAAGAAGTTGCAGCGCATGTTAGAGGATCACAAAAAATTGTTGTACCCGAATTGCGTTGGTGACAAGAAAAAGCTGGGCACCACACTGGAATTGCTACAATGGAAGGCAGAGAATGGTGTATCTGACAAGGGATTTGGAAAGTTGCTGGTAATGATAAAGAATATGCTTCCAAAGGACAATGAATTTCCCGAGAGTACGTACGAAGCAAAGAAGGTTGTCTGCCCTCTAGGGTTAGAGGTGCAGAAGATACATGCATGCCCTAATGATTGCATCCTCTACTGCGGTGAGTACGAGGATTTGAACACTTGCCTGGTATGTGGTGCATTGCGCTATAAGATCAGCCGCGATGACCCTAGTGATGTCGAGGGCGAGCGCCCCAGGAAGAAGATTCCTGCCAAGGTGATGTGGTATGCTCCTATAATACCACGGTTGAAACGTTTGTTCCAAAACAAAGAGAATGCCAAGGCGATGCGATGGCACAGAGAAGACCGTAAGAAATACGGAAAGTTGAGAGTACCCGCTGACAGGTCGTAGTGGAGAAAAATCGAAAGAAAGTACAGGAAGGAGTTTGCAGATGACGCAAGGAACGTATGGTTTGGTCTAAGCGCAAATGGCATTAATCCTTTTGGGGAGCAGAGAAGCAACCATAGCACCTGGCCTGTGACTATATGTTTGTATAACCTTCCTCCTTGGTTGTGCATGAAGCGGAAGTTCATTATGATGCCAGTGCTCATCCAAGGCCCTAAGTAACCCGGCAACGACATTGATGTGTACCTAAGGCCATTAGTTGAAGAACTCTTACAACTGTGGAATGGAACAGGTTTACGTGTGTGGGATGAGCACATGGGGGAAGAATTTGACCTAAAGGCGTTGCTGTTCGTGACCATCAATGATTGGCCTGCTCTCAGTAACCTTTCAGGACAGACAAACAAGGGATACCGCGCATGCACGCACTGTTTGGACGATACCGACAGTATATATTTGGCTAATTGTAAGAAGAATGTGTACCTGGGACATCGTCGATTTCTTCTGAGCAGGCATCCCGTAAGAAAGAAAAGCAAGCATTTCAAAGGTGAGGCGGATCACCGGATGAAGCCTCGCCACCGTACTGGTGTTGATGTACATGATATGGTCAAGGATTTGAAGGTGGACTTTGGAAAGGGTCCTGGTGGACAACCTGTTCCGAATGACACTGACGGACGCGCACCCATGTGGAAGAAGAAATCTATATTTTGGGACCTGCCCTATTGGAAAGACCTAGAGGTCCGCTCCGCAATCGACATGATGCACGTGACGAAGAATCTTTGTGTGACCCTGCTTGGCTTCTTGGGCATGTATGGGAAGACAAAAGATACACCTGAGGCACGGGAGGACCAGCAACGTATGCACGGAAAAGACGACATACATCAGGGTCATGCAAGCTACGCTCTTACCAAAGAAGAGAAGGAAATCTTCTTTGAATGCCTACTCAGTATTAAGGTACCGTCTGGCTTCTCGTCGAATATAAAGGGAATAATAAACATGGCAGAGAAAAAGTTCTAGAACCTAAAGTATCATGACTGCCACGTGATTATGACGCAACTGCTTCCGGTTGCATTGAGGGGGCTTCTACCGGAAAACGTTCGATTAGCCATTGTGAAGCTATGTGCATTCCTCAATGCAATCTCTCAGAAGGTAATCGATCCAAAAATCATACCAAGGTTAGAGAATGATTTGGTGCAATGTCTTGTTAGTTTCGAGTTGGTGTTCCCACCATCCTTCTTCAACATCATGACGCATGTCCTAGTTCAACTATGCGAAGAGATTAACGTTTTGGGTCCTGTATTTCTACACAATATGTTCCCCTTTGAGAGGTTCATGGGAGTCTTAAAGAAATATGTTCATAATCGTACTAGGCCAGAAGGAAGCATCTCCAAGGGCCATGAAAATGAGGAGGTCATTGAGTTTTGTATTGACTTTATTCCTGACCTTAAGCCGATTGGTGTTCCTGAATCGCGGCATAAGGGCAGACTGGATGGAAAAGGCACACTAGGAGGGGAACAAATAATATGTATGGACGGACATTCTCTCACTGAAGCACACTACACAGTTCTATAGAATTCTGCCTTGGTGGCTCCGTATATGGATGAACACAAGAATTTGCTACGCTCCAAACACCCGGACCGGTCTGATGACCGGATTACACGTGAACAAACCAGGAGTTTCGCCAGCTGGTTGCAGACACGTACCATGCATGACGCCTCTATTGAAGATGACCTGTACTTGCTGTCCCAGTTACCATCTTCGAATATAATGACTTTCAAAGGGTACGAGATAAATGGTAATACATTTTACACGATCGCCCAAGATAAGAAGAGCACCAACCAAAATAGTGGTGTCCGCTTTGATGCAGAAACCAAGACGAGAAAGGAAACATATTATGGTTATATACAGGACATATGGGAACTTAACTATCGATGTGGTTTGAAGGTCCATTTGTTTTGGTGCAAATGAGTCAATATGACACGACGCGGGGTAACGGAAGACCCGCAGTACGGAATGACAACAGTGGATCTCAACAATCTTGCGTATGTAGACGAACCATTCGTCCTAGCCAATGATGTGGCATGGGTTTTCTATGTGAAGGACATGTCTACCAAGCCAAGAAAAAGAAAAGATAAGGAAGCGAATGCATCGTACGATGAGCCAAAGTGGCACAGAGTTCTTTCTGGGAAGAGAAACATCGTGGGAGTGGATGACAAGATAGACATGTTAGAAGATTATGAAAAGTTTGATGAAATTTCTCCATTCACAGTGAATATTGACCCGAGCATCCCGTTAAATGATGAAGATTTTTCATGGTTATGGCGCAAAGGGACACACGCGAAGAAAAAGTTTCACACCCAAAGATCTGGGATGTGATCGGCTTCACTATCATCACTTTCTTGTGTGTTTCACAACCAGGAGGGAATCTCTGTAATAGTTAGGGTAGTTATGTGTTTTGGCATTTGAAACGCGAATAAATTTTATGTCCAAACAAATTCTTTCATACCTTTACTGATTTTTTTCAACTAAAAAGGCATTTCATTTTTTAAATAACCTAAGCATTACCAAATTGAATATAATGATAAAACACACTAATATTAAACATAATAAAAAAGAATCACTGAAAAATGTATTTTTAAAGTTAAGTTAATCACAAACTAGTGATTCACACAAATTTCAAATAATTCAAAATTTAAACTATTCAAATTTAAAAACTACCGGCACTAACTGAAAGTTTCTAAAAACTATCAAAAATATTCACAAAGAAACTCTAAATACAGCAAAAAACAACTAAAAATAAATAAAACAAAATAAATAAAGCAGAAAAGAAAAAACTAAATGAAAAATCCCACCTACGGGCCACAGCGGCCTGCATACGACTAGAAACCCAACCTGTTGTTGGGCCAGGATGCAGGCCCGCAAGCCCAATAGGCCCCACAGGGCAGAGTAGCAGAGGTAGGCCCAGAAGGCCTGCTTTAGAGAGGAGCTCGAGACAGCAGGGGCGGCGGGGCTTATAAGCAGGTGCGAGCGCCCTTCGGCTAGCGAGGTGGGACTAAACTTATGCGCCCCTCGCCTGGCAGCGCACCCCCTTTAGTACCGGGTCATGGCATCAACCGGTACTAAAGGGGGGTCTTTAGTACCGGTTGGAGCCACCACCCGGTACTAAAGGCCTGCCCTTCCCACTGCTTGGCCTCGCCAAAACAGGCCTTTAGTACCGGTTGGTGGCTCCAACCGGTACTAAAGGTGCCTTCTATATATGCATCACTTCGAAAAATTTCATTCTCCCTCTGTTTCTTCCTCTGTTTCCCCATTGAAGCACCGCCCACCCCGATCGATCGACGCCGTTGCCGCCCCCATCCCCGTCGCCGCCCTCATCCCTGTCGCCGCCCCGTCACCGTCGTCGCCCTCGTCTCCATCGCTGCCCCGGGCCCGTCCCCGTTGCGCCGTCCCTGCGTCACCGCCCCCGTCACGCCCCGGCCCGTCGCCTCGCCGTCGTCGTCGCCCCGCTGTGAGCTCTCCCCCTCTAACCCCTCTCCCTCGCCCCCGGCGGCCACCATGGGCGCCGCCCCTCCCCAAGCCCATACACACACACAAGCATGATGAACACACACACACACACAATTCCTTAAGTTAATTAGTATATACGTATTTTGTATGTTTAATTAGTTTAGATTATTTAGATTATTATTTTTTTCACTAGTATATATGTATGAATGCATGTTAGATGGATATAATTAGTGTTTAATTAGTATGGAATTTTTTTATATAATGTTGTTTTTCTGTTTTTTAATGGATGTATAGAAGTTGTTTTTTCTGTTTTTAGTGTTAGATGCTTAATTAATATGAAATAGCATATAGAATTTTGACATATGCAATGATAGTATAATTAGTGTTACATTTGCATATAGTATTTGTTGTCGACGATGCCTGGCTCGCATCCTCGCCGTCGACCCGTTCGCGATGACGTCCTTCTTCAGAGGACCCATGTCCGGGACTGGGCTCCGCCGGGCTGGCACTGGAAGGTGCTACCTTCAGGGGCGCAACGCTTAGTGAGGAACCCGGCCCCGGATCCCGTCGTCGACCCTCATCTCCTTTGGTGGCATTCGTGTGGGCCACTTTCGGTGCGGAGGGAGCCGGCCCCGCCAGAGGTGCTACATCGTCGTGTCAGGGAGGAGGACGAGCACGTCCATCGCTACATGGCTGCTATGGACGGCAGGTTCTCCAATACCTGGCAGGTTCTTTGGGGAGATCACCCGAGCTATGATCCAGTGATGGTTCCTTCACTTTGGTTGTCCACCACCTAGATTACTCTCTAGTATTCGATCTTTATTAGCTAGCTAGCTAGCTAGTGATGTATTCGATATATAATATTCGAGATTATATATATTATTCGAGACGATGTATTCAAGATTATATCTATTATTCAAGACGATGTATTCGAGATTATATTCGATGATGCTTATTATGTACTATGATTAATTCAGTTTTTCCTTATTAATTGATTGCATCCATGCATTGTAATTTGAATATATTTCTTTTGGATTAGTTAAATAAAACCTATGGCGGACAATACCGGCAGAGAGGGAGAAGAGGCCCTGTTCAATATCATACGCAATCCTCGCGGGCCAGATGATGATCAGAATGAAGAAGATTATGGCGGCTCCGAATATCTAAACAACACCGGGGAGGGTGATATGATATTCGATCGCGATGACCGAATTGATGAAGTCATGAACTATGAACATGACGAAGAAAATGTTGATCTTGAAACAACAAAGACTGGCGAGGTATATTTATATAAGCAGACATCTGGTGATCATCACATGTTTTAAATGACTTGAAGATATATATTAATGAATCGATCTTTCTTCTTTCAGCCATCCGAATTGGGCAAATCTTCAGGCAGCAGGACAGTACGAGGCCCGAACAAAAAGTTGAAGGAGGGCATAAAGTACAATATCGAGGCTATCAAACCTAATGGCGAACCATTGGCGCCTAAGAAGATTGCGGACAAATTCATTCGTCAGTGCGGAGTTCTTGTGAAGGACCAACTCCCGATCTCCCTTCAAGAATGGAGAGAGCCAGCAAAGCCACGTCCAGATCTTACTTTTGTCGACGACAGACAAAAACGTCTGCTTTGGGAAATGCTCATGGAACATTTCACCCTACCAGATCATTTCACAGATGCAGATGTGGAGAACGTCAAGGACATTGCTCTTAGGAAGATGGCGGTTGCATTCAACAACCACAAGAATCGTGTATGGGACAAGTACGTCAAGGGAGGAAGGAAGACTCTAGTATTCAAGGGAACACTAGAGAAGCAAAGTGCTCATTGGGACGATTTCATGAAATTCAAGGATTCGAAATTATCTAAGGAACCGTCGAGAATAAACAATGCCAATGCCGCAAAAAAGGATAAGTTCCATAAGCTGGGGCCAGGTGGCTATGCGGTGGGAATGCCTAAGTGGGATAAGTCTGAGAAAGAGATGGAGGATGCAGGTGTCACTCCAGAAACATTAAGCTGGCCCCCAAGGTGCAGGACTTGGTTCTATGCGCATGGGGGGGAGTTGGACCCGAAGACAGGCAAAGTTTCGAAGAAGGCATGTCTGGACGGAGCCGAAGATAAGCTACTTGTTGCAATAGAAGAGGCTCGATCGGGGGTGTTCGAGCCCAACAGAGAGAACGACGATCTTACGCGTGCCCTGGGAAATCCCGAACACCCGAGAAGAACACGAGGCAAGGGCGCTATTCCGTGGTATGAGGGGTTTTCGGACTGGAACACCGACTATAGAACCTGTGCGAGAAAGAAGATTGCGGAGGAGAAGAGGAAGATGGAGGAGGAGCAGAGGAAGCTGGACTATGAACGCCTTCAAGGCCTAGAATCAGCGCACGCGGACTTGGCAGTCAAATTCCAGCGGCAGCAGGAGCAGATCGACTCACTTAGCCAGCAAAGGGGGTCTCAGCAGCTGCAGCAGCTAGCGGATGATCCAGCATTGGATAGCACCATCCCATCCATGCCGAGAAGCAGCGTGGGTTCCGCCCCGGGTGACGCATTGCTGGATAGCTACCCAGTGGATGACATCATGGAGAACACTAACTGCGAGCTACACTTCAAAATGAAGAACATATCCATGAAGGTGGCGGACGCCGTTGCTTTTACAAATCCCCCCGAGGCAACCTTCCATTGCAACCCGATTCCAGCGGGCTATGCTCGTGTCTTGGTTGAGGTGGTGGACCAATATTCGGGGCTAGAGCTTGACATTCCTGGAGGTGACGAGGAGCACACACTGGGAGAGGCCAACCATTGTATCATCCTATGGAGAAAGGATTGCATCATCTTTCGAAGGCCACCGACACCGCGTCATCCAACTCCTCGTCAAAGTCCGCCACCGAGTCAGCAGACTCCCGCTCCTCCAAGTCCACCAACGCGTCAGGCCACTCCTCCTCCAAGTCCGGCACAGCTTTAGGCCACTCCTCCTCCTCCAAGTTCGGCAAAGTGTCAGGCCACTCCTCCTCCAAGTCCGGCACAACTTCAGGCCACTCCTCCTCCTCCAACTCAGCCACATCAGCCGTCTTCGCCGCCTCAGCAATCACGGAAGAGAGCCGCCTCAGCTATGGTGCGTAGCAGTACAAGTCGAGGTAGTACTGGAGGTACAGGCGGAGGCAACCGATTTCAATATGGTCCAAGGAGCCTCGCGCCTCTTCCGCAGAGGCCTTACGACAAGTCCGAGGAGGAAAACACAACCATATTGAAGGCCGAGGTGGAAGCCCATTTTGCACCAAAACCGCCACCGCCGCCAAGGGAGAAAGTGCCTGAGGAAAATATTGACCACTTCATTCGTATGGCTAGAGCACCAGCTCCCAAGCCTGTTGACACAGACTATGAGCGCCACCTCAGGAAGTTAAATCGAGCACGTCTACAGAAAGAGGCGAGCTCGAGCTCGAGCAAATCAGCTGGCAAAAGGAGCGGTAAAACCGTTCCCCAGCTGGGAGAGCAGGCGGCGCAATCAATCCCCCCGCTTGTTGTGCCAACAACACATGAGAGTATGCGCGCCCAATATTATTGTGGGCAAACCATTAACATTTCCGGACTGGGCGATGTGGTAATAACCGAGGAGCATATTGAGCAGGCTAAAAGGCTCATGATCACTGTTGGACAACTCCTCGATATCGAGCCCATGTCTCTGATTAGAGAGGAGGAAATAAGACGAAAATATGTCCGGGGCCAACCTTTGGTCGAGCCAGACGAGGTCAAGAAGCTCCCAACGAGAATGTATGAATTGCATCAATGGTACATGGACATTACCAAGATTTCCAATCGAGAGTCCCTCATGTTGAATGTCAAGAAGGATCATTACTACCATGAGAAAGATGTGTCCGTTGAGTATTCAGAACTATTTCAGTTATACAATCAAGACGCACTCGACAAATCTATCGTCAGTTGCTATTGTCTGTATGTGATTTCTTTCTGTAATTTAAGTCTCAAGCTAGTTGTAGTGATCATTTTGATCAATCATTACCTGTAATTATCTTCACTATATTTTTTTCTGTGGTATTATGCAGGATGAAGATTTATGAAATGAAAAAAGGTGGACGCTATGGCATTGGGTTCATTGACCCAAATACCATTAATGAATACACATGGAAATTAGATCCATATTATGAAAAAAGTGTAGAGGAAAGCATGCTAGAGTTCTTGAAGCGCCTCAATACCAATGAAGATATACTGCTTCCTTACAACTTCCAGTGAGTCACACTATCTTATACTACAAATTCTCTGTTTTTGCCTACTAGCTAGCTACATGTTTTTGCTTACATATGCCCGCTTAATTAAGACATGCAAACGTGTGTGCATGCAGATTTCACTGGATCGTATTAATCATTAAAGCTGATGAAGGAACAGTTGAAGTAATAGACTCACTACTTAAGAAAGCAAGTGACTACACCATCGTGAAGGGGATAGTCAACAGGTAATTTCAATCATTATTAACTATATCTCGGCCTATTTAATTAGTTCGTCATTTCCTGATAACAACTATTTAATAACCCATTTATTCATTTTCTTTGTCGGCAGGCAGGGCTTGGGCAAAGTTCATCAGCGTCACTCCAGGCCAATGGAAACGAAATCTGAAATGGTATCGACCCAAGGTAAGTAATTAAGTAGTACTAGCTAGCTGCCATCTCTTTAATTATCATGCTTGATTAATCATTATCTGATCAAATTCCATTCTCATAAAGGCCCTGAAGTAGGCGCCGGGGAATAATCTGTGTGCATACTACGTTTGCGAGAACATTCGCATGATGGCGTCTGAAAGGAGCAGATCTCAAAGACAGGAGTGGGTACGTTTGTCAGAACACTATTCATAATTTTTACACCATTATCGATATATCTAGTCACACAACTAATACACATGCATATTGATCTCCTTCTTAACAGTTTAGAGAGGTGCGGGAGAAGCTCCTAAAAGAGAAGCGCATAGAAGCAATTCAAGAGGAAATAGCGAGATTTTTGCTCACCAGGTCATAGATCCCAAAGGAGAATACTTTTACCCGCTACCACCCCCATGAACCACTTCCAATTGTCATCGTGCTCCGAAGGCACCAATTAGGAGAAATTGTATATAACTAGCTAACTGTATATATATATATACATGTGTGTATATATGTGTGAATTAATGGTGGTTGTGAGACATTCGATGATATATATATGACCGGTTCTACTAGAAATTCTATTTATATATATGCATAACGTGTAGAATATGTAGTATCGTAAAATACCAGCAAACGAAAAAGAATTAAATGGAAAACACAAAATTAAATGAAAAAGAAATCATAAACCCAAAACCCCCCCAACCTTTTAATACCGATTGGTGTCACCAACCGGTACTAAAGGGCTCCCTGCCCCCGGAGCTGGCTCGTGCCACGTGGTTGCCCTTTAGCACCGGTTCGTGCTGAACCGGTACTAAAGGGGGGACCTTTAGTGCCCACACTTTAGTGCCGGTTACCGAACCGAGACTAAAGGGCCTTACGAACCGGTGCTATTGCCCGGTTCTGCACTAGTGAGTAAGAGAACCCTCAAGCCATTCCATGGATATGGATCTCATCGGCTGCTTACAGGGTATGATCACTTTCAAGCACTTGTGCTATGTTCATCATCATGACCTGTACATGATTACACGCTACTTCAATTTACAGGGTAACTAGTAAGCTAGCAATTTCCTAGAGATTTTCTTGACCTAGTCCTAATGTGTTGGTGTAAACTGTTAGGTAGCACTGTGACTCGTTCCAGAAAGAGAAATCTTCATTCAGTTGCTAATGGGAAACTGTCAGGAGAGGACCCCGAGGATATGGGCGGGCAAAGATGTCATCATCTTGCTCTCCATTGTACAACCTCTGCTAGAGGACATCAATGACATTTTGGTCAGTGTTTCCCATTATCCACTCATACACCTTCTTAATGAATCAGTTCATGGACATGTGTTTGCTGATGCATTTCATGGTTGCTAATTTATAGGTTAAGCACCGGCTGGACATGCTGAAATCCACCTGAAACACAAGCTAGGATGACATGTCACCACATCTTGAATATCGCTCGCTTCGCCTCCACGAGCTCCGGGTGCTATCGGCGGAGGTTCTCCATGGACACCTCGTCGGTGTCCTCCGCCTTGAGGCGCTCCCTTGCCTCCCGGTCCTCCGACGCCATCGCCGCGCCCACCTCCCCCGGCTTCGACGGGACTAGGTGGACATTCAAATAAGTGTTGTAATGTATTTTACAGATTTATTTTCTGAAAAACAACATGCCCGACCCATCACTGTTGACATTATCATCTTCACCAAACAAGGAAATAAAAATAACCTATCAGCCAGTGAAGATTACCTGGCTGATCTGTGTTTTGTGCATGCTAGGTGAGCATTATGAGCTACTCATATTATACTTGCCTTAAGAGGGTGTATTTCCCTTGTAATAAGATACTTACTTTTTCTATGAATAAAGACATCTTTTGAAATTTTTGTTGGTAAAAAAAGGAATTTCCTGTAATCCTTTCTGAGGCAACCTGTTATGGGCTTGATTTTTTCGAAAAGGGGGGTGCTTTATATTACTTAAAATATTTAAGTATCACACCCGGCCTCTGTATAACTAAGATGCACACAGCCAAATAAGAACCTCTCACACAAATGAAAAATAAAAAGGCGAAATACAAAGAGACATAGAGTCCGTATAACGCCTAAAGCATAGGGGGCCAATCCTAAGATCATGTTATCACCCATGTCGGGTAAAAGTATCCCTCGCGGTAGCCTCCAATCGTGTACACACCTCTGTAAACATGCCTCGATTCTCCACACGTTGTAGAGAGGACCATAAACGATGCCTTAGCATCTATCTAACTTAGGGTTTTAGGGAATCGACAATTCCTTGGTTTGGCAAATATATATTGTAAGGGTGAATCGGGACACTTCACTATTTTACATACGAATGACATAAAACTGAGATTGAGCTTGCGGAGATATCTAGCGTACATAGTTTCATTATCCTAACACTTCTGTAGTGGTTAATATTGATTTTGCTTGTGTGTGACCTATCATGCAGAATAAGGGTTATTTTCTTTTTTAAACCAGGTGCCTAATTTGCATGCTTTGGCCGGACCGATTGCTGCTTTATAAACTAAAAAATAATGCAGCCCACTCTGTATATGTTGTTTTTCAGGTTTCATATCATTAGAATGTCCGGCATTCTCTTCCTAAGAGGTATTTTAGCGGTTGTCCCCGTCCATGCGATGATCTTAATTTTACTTATTAGGAGGAAAAATATTTTAGAGGATGCTTTATTTGGGTTGCTCCACAAATTGGTATTTTCTGTTTTAGTGGAATTACATCCATATTTTTGTCCTCATCTTTTGAATTTTCTTTATCTCTTGCTCTAGCATGTGTATCATGATTTTACCTTTTCCACACACCAATGACTCTAGAGTGTTTGTAATGAAGTCCATGCAAATTTGGCAGCCGGTTATGCTGGCTATGCAAGCACTTCTCTTGAGTTGACATTGGCCACATCAGGATACAATACATGAACCAGTTCTACTTCACCTAGAAGAACTCAAGCAGATAGGAGATTAGTTACTGATTACTATTGAATTATTATCTTTTATCCCTTTTCATTGCATTGAAATAGACTTCCATGCTGCATTTGTTTTTGCATTGGAGTAGACTGATACGTCTCCGTCGTATCTACTTTTCCAAACACTTTTGCCCTTGTTTTGGACTCTAACTTGCATAATTTGAATGGAACTAACCCGGACTGACGTTGTTTTCAGCAGAATTGCCATGGTGTTATTTATGTGCAGAAACAAAAGTTCTCAGAATGACCTGAAACTTCACGGAACATCTTTTCGGAAATAATAAAAAATCCTTGCAAAAGATGAAGACCAGGGGGCCCACACCCTAGCCACGAGGGTGGGGGCGCGCCCCCTACCTCGTGGGCCCCCTAGAGCTCCTCCAACCTTAACTCCAACTCTATATATTTGCTTCCGGGGAGAAAAAATCAGAGAGAAGAATTCATCATGTTTTATGATACAGAGCCGCCGCCAAGCCCTAAAACCTCTCGGGAGAGCAGATCTGGAGTCTGTTCGGGGCTCCGAAGAGGGGAATCCATCGCCATCGTCATCATCAACCTTCCTACATCACCAATTTCATGATGCTCACCGCCGTGCGTGAGTAATTCCATCATAGGCTTGCTGGACGGTGATCAGTTGGATGAGATTTATCATGTAATCGAGTTAGTTTTATTACAGTTTGATCCCTAGTATCCACTATGTTCTGAGATTGATGTTGCTATGACTTTGCTATGATTAATGCTTGTCACTAGGGCCCGAGTGCCATGATTTCAGATCTGAACCTATTATGTTTTCATCAATATATGAGAGTTCTTGATCCTATATTGCAAGTCTATAGTCACCTATTATGTGTTATGATCCGTTAACCCCGAAGTAACAATAATCGGGATACTTACCGGTGATGACCGTAGTTTGAGGAGTTCATGTATTCACTATGTGTTAATCCTTTGGTCCGGTACTCTATTAAAAGGAGGCCTTAATATCCCTTAGTTTCCGCTAGGACCCCGCTGCCACGGGAGGGCATGACAAAAGATGTCATGCAAGTTCTTTTCCATAAACACGTATGACTATATTTGGAATACATGCCTACATTACATTGATGAATTGGAGCTAGTTCTGTGTCACCCTAGGTTATGACTGTTACATGATGAACCCCATCTGGCATAATTCTCTATCACCGATCCATTGCCTACGAGCTTTCCATATATTGTTCTCCGCTTATTTACTTTTCCATTGCTTTTGCTATCATCACTACAAAATACCAAAAACATTACTTTTGCTATCATTACCTTTTGCTACCGTTACCACTACTATCATATTACTTTGCCACTAAATACTTTGCTGCAGATATTAAGTTTCCAGGTGTGGTTGAATTGACAACTCAGCTGCTAATACTTGAGAATATTCTTTGGCTCCCCTTGTGTTGAATCAATAAATTTGGGTTGAATACTCTTCCCTCGAAAACTGTTGCGATCCCCTATACTTGTGGGTTATCAAGACTATTTTCTGGCGCCGTTGCCGGGGAGCATAGCTCTATTCTTTGAGTCACTTGGGATTTATATCTGCTTATCATTATGAAGAACTTGAGAGATCCAAAAACCAATATTTATCCCTCAACTATGAGGGGGGGTGGGTAAGGAACTGCCATCTAGCTCTGCACTTGATTCACCTTCTGTTTTGAGTAAGCTTGCGACACCTAAACCTGCTTCTGCTATTCATTCTGATATGTCGCATGTTATTGATGATGCCACTTCTGCTATGCATGATACTTATGATGAAACCACTTCTACGCTTGATACTACTGTGCCACTTGGTGAATTTCTTGATGAACAACTTGCTAGGGTTAGAGAGAATGAAATTATAGAAACTGATAATATTGATGAAAGTGATGATGAAGACTCTTCCCTTAATAAATATGAATCACCTGTTATTCCCGAGGGTTATGTTTTTGAAAAAGAAGCTGCTTTAGCTATTTTAGCTTGCAAAGATAGATACGAGCTCAAGAGGTTATTAGCTAAATGGAAGCAGCAATCTCTTAATGCTAGAATGAAACCTGACCCTGCTTTTGCTACTTCACCTATCTGTGTTACTGATAAGGATTATGAATTCATTGTTGATCCTGATATAATTACTTTGGTTGAATCTGATCCTTTTCATGGCTATGAATCTGAAATTGTTGTGGCACATCTTACTAAATTAAATGATATAGCCACCCTATTCACTAAGGATGAGAGAACTCGTTACTTTTATATCCTTAAAATATTTCCGTTCTCATTAAAGGGTGATGCTAAGATATGTTTTAATTCTCTTGATCCTGGTTGTGTGCGTAGTACCCAGGATATGATTTATTACTTCTCTGCTAAATATTTCCCTACTCATAAGAAACAAGCTGCTTTGAGGGATATATATATAATTTTGTGCAAATTGAAGAAGAGAGTCTCCCACAAGCTTGGGAGAGGCTTCTCAAGTTACTTAATGCTTTGCCTGATCATCCTCTTAAGAAGAATGAAATACTTGATATCTTTTATAATGGACTAACCGATGCTTCCATAGATTACCTGGATATTTGTGCTGGTTCTATTTTCAGGGAAAGAACACCGGATGAAGCTGAAATTCTATTGAATAATATGTTGACAAATGAAAATAATTGGACACTTCCTGAGCCTATTCCTAAACCAACTCCAAAGAAAAGAAGTGTTCTATTTCTCAGTCCTGAAGATATGCAAGAGGCAAAGAAATCTATGAAGGAAAAGGGTATTAAAGCTGAAGATGTTAAGAATTTACCTCCGATTGAAGAAATACACGGTCTTAATTTACCGCATGTTGAAGAAACATATGATCTTAATCCATTACCTATTGAAGAAAAACATGGTCTTGATAACCCGACACGGGTAGTAAAGGTAAATTCTCTCTATAGATATGATAAAGCTGAAATCCATTTACTAAGTTTGCTAGCCCATGCTTAGATGAGTTTGATAAATTTATGGTTAAGCAAGAAGATTTTGTAGTGATTGTAACAGTAGCAACTGCTAAACTAACTTACCAAAGATTAATATGTTAAAAACTCGTAGGCATTGGATCAGCGATGGATAATTGTGTTGGATAATATTCATCATGTAGTAGTCATAACCTAGGACGACACAGAACTAGCTCCAATTCATCAATGTAATGTAGGCATGTATTCCGTATATAGTGATATGTGCTTATGGAAAAGACTTGCATGACATCTTTTGTCCTACCCTCCCGTGGTAGTGGGGTCCATAAGGAAACTAAGGGATATTAAGGCTTCCTTTTAATTAGCACTTAGTGAATACATGAACTCCTCAAACTACGGTAATCACCGGAAAGTATCCTAATTATTGTCACCTTGGGGTATGTGGATCATAACTCATAATAGGTGCATATAACTTGAAAGATAAGATCAGGAATTCAAATATATTCATGATAACATAGTAGGTTCAAATCTAAAATCATGGCACTCGGGCCCTATTGACAAGCATTAAACATAGCAAAGTCATAGCAACATCAATCTCAGAACATAGTGGATGCTAGGGATCAAGCCCCAAAGAAACTAACTCGACTACATGATAAATATCATCCAATCCATCACCGTCCAGCAAGCCTACAAAGGAATTACTCACCTCCGGTGGTGAGCATCATGAAATTGGTGATGGAGGATGGCCGATGATGACGACGGCGTCGATTTCCATCCTCCGGAGCCCCGAACGGACTCCAGATCAGCCCTCCCGATGAAGAACAGGAGGTGGCAGTGGCTCCGTGTCGTAAAATGTGATGAATCCTTCTCTTTGATTTTTTCTTGGCAAATAAGAATATATGGAGTCGGAGTTAGGGTTACCGGAGGTCTAGGGGCCCACAAGCTCACCAGGCATGCCCTGGGGGGCGCCCCCCAAGCTTGTGGCTCCTGGGTGGCCCCTGTGGAATATTTTTCCGCCAGTATTTTTTTATATATTCCAAAAAAAATTCTCCGTCAATTTTCAGGTCAATCCGAGAACTTTGATTTCTGCACAAGAACAACAACATGGCAATTTCGCTGAAAACAATGTTAGTCGGGGGTAGTTTCATTCAAATCATGCAAATTAGAGTCCAAAACAAGAGTAGAAGTGTTTGGAAAAGTAGATACGATGGAGACATATCAATCAATCATAAATGTGCTCTATAGGTATCTCCCAAGGTGTCTGTTGGGTTACATGGATCGAGACTGGGATTTGTTGCTCCGTATGGCGGAGAGATATCTCTGGGCCCTCTCGGTAATACAATATCATAAGTAGCTTCATGTGACTAATGAGTTTAGTCATGGGATCTTGTATTGCAGAACGAGTAAAGAGAGTTGTCGGTAATGAGATTGAACTAGGTATGGAGATGCCGCCGATCGAATCTCGAGCAAGTAACATATCACCGGACAAAGGGAATTGCATACGGGATTGGCTGAATCTTTGAAATCGTGGTTCAACCAATTCGTGGAATATGTAGGAACCAATATGGGCATCCAGGTCCGCTATTGGTTATTGATCGAAGATGTGTCTCGGTCATGTCTACATGATTCTCGAACCCGCGGGGTCCGCACGCTTAACGTTTGATGACGCTAGAGTATTATTGGGATGTGTGCATTGGTAATTGAATTTTGTTCGGAGTCCCGAATGAGATACCGGACATCAGGAGGAGCTCCGGAATGGCTCGGAGGTAAAGATTCACATATAGGAAGTCCCGTTTTGGTCGCCGGAAAGGTTTCAGGGATTATCGATATTGTACCGGGAGTGCCGAAAGGGGTCCAGGGATCCACCAGGGCGGTCCACCTGCCCCAGGGCCCCACTTGGCTGTAGGGGGTGTGCCCTAGCCTAGATGGGACAGAGGCACCTGCCCCAAGAGGCCCATGCGCCTAGAACAAGGAAAAGGGGAAGAGTCCTAAGGGGGGAAGGCCCCCCCTAGGTGCCTAGGACGGCGCCTCCTCCCTGGAGGAGGGGCCAAGGCTGCGCCCCAGCCCTCCCCCTTGCCTCCTATAAATAGTGGGGGGGGGGGGAGGGGGGCTGAACACACCAAATCCCACGTCTCGGCGGCAGCCCTACCTCTCCCAACACTCCGTTTTCTTCTCAGATTGGTTCCAGCAGCGTTTGGTGAAGCCCTGCCGGGATTGCACCACCACCACCTCCACCATGCCGTAGTGCTGGTTGAGATCCCATCTACTTCTCCTCTCTTACTTGCAGGATCAAGAAGGGGAGACGTCATCGAGCCGCATGTGTGTTGAACGCGGAGGTGTCGTCCATTCGGCGCTAGATCGGATTGGATCGTGATTGAATCATGAATAGTACAACTACATCAACCGCGTTATATACACTTCCGCTTTCGGTCTAAAAGGGTATATAGACACACTCCCCTCTCATTGCTTCGCATCTCCTAGATTAGATCTTGGGTGTTTCGTAGGAATTTTTTAGATTTTCATGCTTCGTTCACCATCAGTATAATACTGCATGTTCACTGCTAACGCCAGTATCTATCAACCACATGGCTAGTTATTTGTACGGAATTTGAATCCATTGGTTTATATATTTTGTAGAGTAAAAAGGCCTACCTTTCCCAATTTGGAAGCCATCAAATTGGCAACAACCGGTTGCAAGTAAGAAGGAAAACTAGGTTCCGTTGCGGCCCGCTGCGACAACCCTCTTTTTGTTGCGAGCGGCTACAACAAGCACATTTTTGCTGCCATCTGCAACAACAGGGTCATACATTTGAAATTTATGTTTTGGCTATGCTAGTTTTGAGAGTTGTTTGAAAAAAGAGAATCCCCGTGGAAGGGGATGGGAAATGGAAATTGGGTTCGCTTTCTTGCTGTGGATCATGCCAAAGACAACCATGCATGGGCCCTCTCCTATCCTCCGTGTAGAGCACGTCGGTGCAGTGTGATCAGGCCGGTACTGCACGGAGAAGATTCCTGTCACACCGTACTCAAGTCCAAAGAGTCACTCCCTCTGGAAAGAAAAAGAAATATAAGAGTGTTTAAACTAAACGCTCTTATATTTCTATATAGAGGAAGTACCAGTAAGATTAGACAAGAAGAGTATAATAACAAACATAACATGTGGGTGGAGGTCATATGAGCGAGCCGAGTACAAGAGGTAAGTGAATGGTCTTTGAGAAGGAAAAACATCACAAATTAGGAGGTATAACTGAAGCACATACTGCAGTCGGCAAGTCATTAAAATAATTTTTTATAATGTAAAATTACTACACATGCTGCGGCAGCGCATAAAACACAATAGGGGATGAAGCAGTATGAGGCAGAACCATGTCCACATGACCCAGAACCATCTGCGCTTGTCCCATAACCATTCGCACTTGTCTTCAAAATGGTCCCAGAACCATCGACACTTGTCTTCAAAATGGAATGGCGACCTGAAGAACTCGTCCACGCCCTCCCTAAAAAAGGGCTCGTCACAGTACTGGCGGTTGAACATGGCAGTGGACAGAAGCCAGCCAATGGTAATGAACTCGCCGCCACTGTTGAGTTGCCTGGCATGGGAATCCCTATTGCAGTGCAGTGGTGGGCCGCATAGCACAACATCTCCACCCACACCCCAAGTACCACCCACACCCGACGCACCTGCTGCTCGCCCCGAGCTTCCACCTCTAGCAGCCAAACAGCAATCTCCGCCACCTTTGTCCAGCTCCTCCAGCTTTTTCATTACTCTGTTAAGCTCCTCTAAATTCTTGTTTGAACCGTCAACCTCCAACCTTGTTTTGTCCAGCTCCAACCTTATTTTGTCCAGCTCCTCCTTGCTTCTCCTGGCCAGCTTCTCCTCCCTTAGTATGTCCAGCTGAGCTCCTCCCTTAGTATGTCCAGCTTCTCCCTTACTCTGTCCAGACTGCTCATCCCCATCCCTTCTTGTATCCAGATCCCACATTCTTCTTCTGTTGTCCAGCTTCCCCCTTGTGCTGATGCGTTTCATGTCAGAAAATTCAAGACCCGCATATGTTGCTTCATTATTACCATACAATCCAGGGCGAACAGGGCTAGGCAACATGTAGGGGCGTTCAACAAGGAGAAATATCATATAGTTAGACACTGCCGTGATTGCCTCTACAACACAATCTTGCTCTCCCACACGAGAGCGAGACGACCGTGTCAAGACCAGGAAAGGATTTTGTCATCAAAATCAATGCCAGCGCGCGAGGTGGGATCCTCGAAGAAACGACTCCATGGATCTAGCGCGCACTGACCACTGTAACTCCTCATGATATCCTCGTTGCCTTTGCATGCCCCCACCATTCTCCATACCTCTTCCAACACCACCTCCTTAGTACCATTTGAAATGACAGGTAAGGAGTGGTGTAGCTTCTTCCACAAATCTTTGCATCCCAATCACTGCCTCCACTGCCATGGGACGAGTTCGACAACTCGGGCTGTCCGATCCAATGGAACCTGACCATCTTCTATTTCTTTCTGCAGCCTTCACACGCCGCCGGACACATACGACTATGCTGTGAAGCCGATGCCATCGTCTAGGCTCTAGCACGCAACAATGTGCATGTCCATGTTGATCCCATTGCCTTCAACAATGAAGTCATCTCTAGGAGGACAGCCCCAGCTATTAAGATGTATGTGACAATGGCATCAACTCTGCTGAAGTCATTTTTGCCTATGCTTGATTGAAATAGGAAGAAAGCAGTGATGGTGGCAACTGATGAAATGGCACGGATGAAGCATCCATACCATGTGAAAGACCACCGATGCCTTGGTATATAAGAAATCATACATCAAGGAGGAGAGCTGCATCTCAACCAACTCGAACATTAGGTGCTTGTTATAGAATACCTCTATGGCTTTACTCTGGGATGTGGATGGCTAGAACTTATAGTCCACCAACTGAGCCATGCAAATGGGGAGCAGGTGTCATGAGCTCCCAGCAGAACCTCTTCAGAATCCAACTTCTCCCCTGCGCCTGCGCCCCACTGTGCACGCGGTTCTCGTTTAGCCTCACTCAACTTCCTGCTGTCGATGAACTTACTCAGGTTGTGCAGGCTGGAGGAGTTGAGCGCCCATACTCTCTCCCCATACTTGAGAACACCGCTGACAAATATCAGCACCGCGGCTGTGACCAAGGTCCAACTGCCAGCGACATACTTGTAGAGGACATAAGCCACTCCCACCGTCTGCGCAACAAAAGAGAGCAGGTGGCGCAGCCAGAGCTGGCTGTCTTGTATGGAGTAGGCGGTGATGTTGTCCTGGCCACCGGGATGCACCAGCAAGAACAGCGCCCAAAATGCCATGAGCTGTTGGTGCCCGTGGGACTTGCCACACAAGGACATGTGGCCGAGGATGTATACCGCTATGTAGTCTGCCAACAGGTATGCTAGCCAGAGGAGGGTCCTTGCCTCCTTGGGATGATGGAGATGTTCTGCCGGCGCATCCTAGCGAAAATGAGCAGGGACGCTTGCAGCATTGAACATATAAACCTTCAAGAACTCCTAGGCAGAACCGTTGCATCCACGTCGCTCTGTAAGTGTTGCTGCCACCGCCTGTAATTTTGTGCCCCACCAAGGGCATTTTCGTAATTTCACGTGCATTGAACATATAAACCTTCAAGAACTCCTAGGAAGAACCGTTGCATCCACGTTGCTCTGTAAGTGTTGCTGCCACCGCCCAAGTACAGATGTATAAAACTGTGTCCGCTGCAATGGAGAAACCCTAGCCTTCGCTCGCCCCCGCGTCCCCCCGAGCCCCCCTTGCCGCCGCCACCCCAATGGAGGTGAGCGAGGAGAGGGCACTCCATGGCGATGAGCGGCATGGCCGCGTCGACGAGAGGAGCGTACGGCCCGTTGCAGCCGCCGTGGGGCGTGGTTCCGAATCGGCGCAGGTCGCCGCCATGGGAGAGGTGTGTCGTGGTTCTGGATCGGCGCAGGTCGCCGCCGCGGGAGAGCAAGGGTGGCCTGGTCTTCTGGTGCTTGTGGAGGAGCAGGGGTGGCCCTTGTCCTACATCACCACATCAAGTAGGAGGAGGAGGTCCTCGTCATCCACCACAACCGTCAGGTTCGTAGTCATCGCCTAGGTCCAGTGCTCCGGTCTAGCCTTTTTCCCTGTTGCTTTATTCCCAATTTTTCTATGGTGCTCGATTTTGTTTTCACCGTGTTCATCATCTTAGGGGCTTGCTGACGCTGGATCCAGTGGGGAGGAGATCCTTTAGGCATTTGATTCTTGTGGGATTCCCACACATCTTGCAAGATCAACACGCCATTGTTTTTCACGCACACATATGCTTTGATTTCTGAATCAGGGCCGGACAGTAAACTGCACCATTCTATATTACGGTCCTAACCAGATATATTGTTTGCTGATACACTGGTCTTTATTTGTTAGTTTTTACAGAATAAATGTATTGTGGATAATTAGCTTTGGGACATATCCCTGTTACCCTTTCCAAGAAAAACATTGGTTTAAGTCTACACTTTATTACACAGTTATAGCTTAACACCTTCAAATTATTAATGTCTTCTCACTTTTCTTTAGGTGAAACAGGTTGAGTGCATCAGCTACTTCCATGGCAATTGATTTAAGGAAATGCAGATCAACCGAGGCACATTATCTAACTCGTATAAACTTGTCATTGTTTTTACCTTTTCATGCAGTTTTCCTTTACGATTATAGATGACATCTTAGCAGGAAAGAATATAGTTGTGAAATTTACTTCAAATGTAAGCCTTGGAGTTTCATATTCACCTTCAAGTATTCCTGAAATGAAAGATAGGCTTTGTTGGTTCCTCAGGTTTGGAGAACTAGAGTTATGGCGATACATATTTGGGTATTGAAACTATCTGTGTTTGTGATCAGCTCATTTTTGTGTTGGACGCTTATTTAGCCAGCAGAGACGGCGCCATCTCCGGCCGCCGGCGCTCTGCAGTGATGCCTCAAAATTGAGTTATTGTTTAGGCCTCCTCCTGTAGGGAAAGAGACTTCATTTGATGCATATATATACTATGCCGCATACTTTTTAGATTTGTATGGTTCCTAAATATACGACAGTGTTTGATTAATTTTTGTTCCAGAAAGAAGTATATATCCTGTTTATAAGGATCCATATTGCAGGATATCAAAATTAGTCATTACTCAATGCAGCCATACAGATGACTGATCCATATTGCAGGATATCAAAATTAGTCATTACTCAATGCAGCCATACAGATGACTGCAAATACATAGTTATGAGCATTTTTTCCTGTTTTACCACAGATTGCCATGGTCCATGTGTTGAAACCTGAAATTTTTGAATATATACTGCTGGGTTAGTTTTATTGCGGTAGGATTAACTTACACATAACTTAAATGTGGCATGTCATTGTAAGAAGAACCAGCTTTTGATTAGTATTTTGAAATAGGATAAAATGATTCATCCACCGACCGCGACGAGTTCCTACCGGTATTTGTTGGATGAGGACAAAAAATAACATGGGCCGTTCTAGCCCTGCTCCAAACTAAACTCGCAGAGGGTTGAGGGCGGGTGGCAGACGTCCAACCTAGAGCGCTTCATGTACTGCACCATCTTGGACGTCAAGGCCCACATTCTTCTGAGGTGACGCTATTGCACCTCTCAAACCTGGCACCTTAAATGCTTTGTCGTGTTTAATTTTGCTCAAGAGTTCTGACAGTTTAAGCATCTGTCATTGCTTGTATCTGTTGTGCGTGACATGACCTTCTAATTACCGAATTAGTGCTCATTGTTCGATCATAGACATGAAATGTTGAATAATGGTATAGTATACATGTAATGTGTCCGCTCTATTTCCCCCTTCTTTATTTTAAGAATTATTTTTTGCTGCCTGTGGAGAACGAAATTTGTTTTCTGCTGACACTATGCATACTGCCTAATAAATACACACACCTGTTGATCCCCTGTTTTCTTGCTGTTTGACAAACAGTACAAGCAAAGCAAGTTCAGGTGCTATTCTATTTAGAAATAGCTACACAACACATTCCTTTAGTTACTATGATCATTGTGTGTCTCGCTAGAAATTAATACACACACAGGCACATATAGAATCATAAACCGCACTTACTCCCAGTATCTTCTTCCCTGCGAGGTCAGAGGCAAGCTTCCTCGTGACGGCGGCGGCGCTGGATTTGCTCATGGGTTGGTGCTGTATCTACCGCTGACCTCCGGCACAGATACGCTGACCTCCAGCGCCCTGGCCCCTCCGCCCCCAGCCTCACCTTTCCCATGTCCGCCCTCGCCGAGCACTGAATCTGCCGGCCGCCAGGTAAGCTTACTTCGTCCTCTTCCACCGCCTCTTGCTTGCTGCTTCAATCGCAGGCAGGAATAGTTTATCAAGTTCTTGCCTAGCCATCTATTTGTAGAATTTCTGCAGCTGTACTTTTGTGCCATCTTCCTCCCAGTTATTTCCTCTTGATTGCATAGGTTCTTTGACAATCTGATTTTGATTTCTTGAATGTTTGTATACTCATTGATGGTTGATCTTGTTAGCTACAGATGATATTCCATGTTTCGAACAAGATTGAATTTTGATGAACTACATATAGTGTTTGATTCTCCTACACTGTGCCCTGAATGATCTTATGTTCACCCAGAGTTATAGGTTTCTAAATACTATGCTCATGGGACTTAATTCTAGTGGTTAGTTTTTTTGGATTCATGTACTCTGGTGCTACAGCCTAGGTAAAGCTCCTTCACAATAGTGTTTAAAGCTTAAATTGATAACTCCATCAGAGTTCAAGCATTAGGCTCTCTGCTTTGTGTATTGCCAAGTGTTCTATATAATGCTTTGATGTTCCTTTGTCACTGTTTGATGTTCTGCCTTGAATAGCCTCTGTCTTGGTTTACAGCACCATATGGCAACCTATGTATACCTATGTAGGTTTTATTTGAACTGTACTCAAATCACCCAGATGTTTCCATAGTCTTGCCTTCCTCTTTTTAACTCATGAGATTGTTAGATAGTTGAATATCATTGGTCTCTGTCAGCATTCTATTTTCGTAGTTTGAAATGAGTATTGGTCCATTGATATTAAACTTCACAATAGGTAGTGGCATCTTCAGGAAAAATTAGTGGCAGAAATGCTGGAGATTTCTTTTCTACTGCAGGAGTGACACTATTGCCCAAATCCTCAACACATATTTTTTAGTAACGGAGAGGATTATTCACCTTTGATGCTGTATGCATTCAAGACCTGGCAGGGTTGGGTCAACTGGCCCTTCGTGTTCAAGACCCGGCTCTGATGAGGTTGAGAGTCGTGCTACCGACTGGGCATATCTTCATCCTGAGCCGTGTCCGGAACCAGACCAGTAGGGGCACCCTGAGGGAGTACTCGAGGCATGCTGTCAAGTTGGACGAGTGCAACCAGGGCAGCTGCCGTGTGTGTCCAGGGTTCATACAGTCAAGGTGTTCGCTCATCTTGGGCGAGAACCAGCATTACAAGAGGAATCCCCCATATTTTTCATTCCTTGATAGATGGTTACATTGTTGTATGTTGGTTAAAGACAATGTTTTTCTTCTCGGATTATGAAACCTCAAACAACAGTAAGATATAACCATTTTGTTCGTTTTGCAATCAAAGCTACCATCGAATAATATTTTAGAATCGTGCTCCGTCTTATTCATAAATAGCAACAAGTTGGCCTCTTGGTCTCGTTTCTGTATACATTTGACTCGTACACGCAGCCACAGAGTATGTGATCTGGATGGATTTCTCTAATCTGTTTAACTAATTTTCTATTTTGCTTATTTATGCATTTTTGACCATAGCTTTCCACTTTAGCTCATAAACTGGATGGCAAAATAGAGTTTGCCCATTTCATAACTATGTTATCTTATTAGGAAAATAGAGTTTGTTTTATAGCTGATGCTTAATATGTTTTATCGATTGGTCAATGATCAACTTTAGCTCATAAACTGGACGGCAAATGCTAATTCTGATCGGGATTTTGCCACTTATTGTTTTATGTCTGTCTAGACAGCTGATGGCATGTTTCTTTCTTGCTAATTGTCAATTCTTTTGTACAGGGTCCCTCAGCTACTTATACTTTGCTAGACAATGAGAGTATGTAGATAGCATGTATGGTTTCTACATTGTTTTGCGCACATTGAGATGCATGACATGATGTTTTCCTTTTACATTTATGGGTATTATAGACTTCTTTCTTTTTCCACAAGGGGCAGTAGCTGTGCTATTCGATTCAATGGACAAAGAGTTGATCACAAAGGGGTAGCATTCAGGATATATACACAGAAGAGTATAGAACCAAATTATATGATGTAATTGACCACTATTTCTATTAACTTCTCATGTACACAATGTTCACGAGTACATGTATTAAGTACATTTATTGTGTCACTTGTGTTTACTCTTTTTTTAATGCAAGTTTACAGCTACTCGGAGTTCCTAATTGCAGACTCAACTATCTTGACCTACCGATGATCTAATTTGTGATATTATTACCTTAAAAAAATATTTGCATTTAATTTCCTTTATATATAGGGGTATAAGTTCTTACCAAATGTACCCAAATATACGGGTATTGAAAAAATGCAAATATTTTCAACACGAACATGGTTTTAAACGGGTCTTTGTGCCATTTGGCGCAACTGGTCATCTAGTGAAGCTAACAAGCACTAGGATTTGGAGCCCCCAACCGGTCCATAGGCGCACCACTCCAGCCATCAGTGACCGCTGAATGCACACACACACACACACATGAGAATCATCATATTACAAACAAAATAGTAGAAGTACATACATATATTTCCTTCAAAACAAGTACACAAGCAAACAGAGAGATGTATAATATTAATTACAACCAACATGACAGTCAAATTAAACTAGTAAAATTGCCCGAATACATGTGATATACTAATGGAATGTGTACATGCATATACAATTTTCTACCATGATGGCCGGCCTCTAGGGAATCTATTTAGAACTAATTAACTACTGGAGAAATATTGTACCAGTTAATTAATTGTTGGTGCACATAGTTCCTGCCTCCTGGTTTGTAAGTTTTTCCTATATCTACACCGTTTAGATGTAGCCACGATTTAAAAGTTTTCCTATAGACCACATATATTCCGTAGCAACGATCTATAGAACTAATCATGCGAGTCACTTGTGCTGACTGATGTGCTTGGCTAGTAATTTTCCTACAATTAATGCTTCACCCAAATATGCTGTACAATTCTATGTTTGTATATGGACAAAATACTTTACTAGCTAGTACGATTTAAGCATATTTTTGATAGAAGACAAAGGATTTGCAGTAGAGGTAGATGTTAAACTTGTAGGCGAGATTCACCTTAAATTAACGGAAGAAGAGACGAGCGAGGCTTACTCCCACGTAGCAGTCAGAAAAAGATGGGAGGAACACTTAATTTTGGATGCTTTGGTTGATATATACTAATAAGCAACTTTGTCATCTGGGGAGCAATATATGTATCAAAGGCATGCATACTCAGACTTTAGATATTCATGAGGGGCGACCGCGTAGGCGACCGCGTAGGCGATCGCGGCGGCGGACGCGGGGAAGATCGCGGAGGGCCGGCCACAGCGGCGACACGGTCGACCTCGTCTTGTCAGGGACATGGCAGTCGGTTCTGGGCCCTCGCCGGCGAGGAGTCCGAGGACTCCGACGAGGAAGACGTCCGGGACGGAGACAGTTTCGGGGCGGGTGAGTACTCCCCAACGCCCAGTGATCACATCTGTGAGGCATTACGGATTGGATACTCCGAGGAGGAGGCGGCTGGACTAGTTGAGGAGATCGTTCCGGTGACTGATCGAGCTTGGGATGGACTGGGCAAGGCGGACGCGGTCGAGGTACTCCGGCGGGTTGTGCATGGACGAACGGCACCGTCGGCGATTCGTCCTTGGAGAGGACCTCTACCTAAGGTACGTCTCCCATCTGTTACCCTTGGCGATTTTTTAGGCTCGTGGAAGGTAGTCAAAGCTCGCCGGAATAAGAACCGGCCAGTGGCGGTGCCGGCGCCGGTCTTGGATCACAGTGAGATCCGGGAGGCCAGGAACGCTCGTTTGAAACTTTTGCTGGGCCAGGATGGGCCGCTTTTGGAGGAGGTGGGCTTGGGCGCAAGAGACCCTGGACATGTGGCCCAGGAAGCGCACCAAGTTCCCACCGAGACGGGCCTATCGGGGTACGTGGTACGGGACTCGGGAACAGGAGCGGTTCTCGATCACGTACGACGCTATCCTAGGATCGCTAAACCTGGCTTTCCTAAGCTAGGTATCGGTTGAGCGACTCGCGTGACGCCGCCAGCAGCGATCTCCGCCGGGCATCCATCATCCGGCGCGGACGACATGGCTGGTCGGGGGGCCGACCACCACCAAAAACTGATCCCCCCCCGCCGCAAGGTGCTCATCCGCCCAGGCCGCCGGTCCATGATGCGAGGGCCGCGGCGAACCCTAATGGCTCGGGCCGGGGGCGCTACGCGGGTGCGAGACATGATGGTGCCCAGTCTCGTTGGCAGTGGGGTGATGACGGCTATCACACATATGGGGACGGACAGCATCGGGGTTCTTCTTCAACCGGAGGAGGCCGTGGCTATGCATGGCAGAACGACGGCGGTGGCGACCGCGATTTCTATGGGCCTCCGGGAGGTTTCGTGGAGGGGCCAGCTGGTCCTACTTACCGTCCACGCGGCAATTATCGATATAACCGGGGCGGGAGGGGAGGTGGCAGACGACCGCCCCCGCCTCGGCCTCCACCACCTCCGGCCTAGACGACAGAGGTGCAGAAGGCATCGACGACGGTGCTTCGGGAAGCGGTGACTAAGTCGGCGCTACCGGCGGCTGCCATGGAGGCAGTTACGGCGTTGGCGACGGTACAGGTGCCCGTGGCTAAGCAGACGACAACTAAGCAGCGGGATTTGGTTTCTGATAAGAGTTCTGACAAGGACACAGGTGAACGTAAGGGTGAGGACAAACGCGACGGGGAAAATTATCCAAGTGGGCACTCAAGAAGAAAAAATTACCGTGTTACAGATGCGGTGAGCCAGGACATTTTGTGGAAGAGTGCACTACTGAGCTATGTGACTATTGTAATAGATCGCAACATGCGTCTGCTGACTGCCCACTTCTTTCTGGCCCCAAACCGGTAGTCAACATTTATGGAGTCTGTTGTCAAGAGTTAATGTTTTTTGAGTCACCGGAAGTGGCACCTATGGCGCACGTGATGGAGAGTTGCTTTCCCGCAGTCATCAAGGTTACTAATGGGGTTTTGACAGAGGCTCAGATTGTAAGACAGTTGCGGGACTTGGTGCCAGGTGATCATCGGTGGGATCTTGTTAAGTTGGAGGACCAAACTTACAAGGTTGATTTTCCCACTAAGGAGGACCAGTTTCATGTTCTCAAGTATGGCTTGTGCAGAGTACAGAGTTCGAATATTGTCATTGCTTTTGATGAGTGGAAAGAGAAGGAGCCTAAGGGTATACCGTTAGAGAAGGTATGGGTGCGCTTCTTTGGGGCACCGTGCAAATATATTAATCATTTTTTGGTTGCTTGGAGCTTGGGCTCGCTTATTGACAAGACGGAGCAGGTTGACATGCCTTTCACTCGTGATCATGGAGCGGCGAGACTACTTGTCAGCGTGGTTAGTTTGCAGCATGTGCCGGATGTAGTCAAGTGGACACATGCCAGGATTACATATGTGCTTGAGATTGAGATTGAGGATACACCAGCGCCGCAAGAGGGAGATGATCTCCAGGATATGGATACTGAAGGAAATATGCCCTAGAGGCAATAATAAAGTTATTATTCATTTCCTTATTTCATGATAAATGTTTATTATTCATGCTAGAATTGTATTAACCGGAAACATAATACATGTGTGAATACATAGACAAACAGAGTGTCACTAGTATGCCTCTACTTGACTAGCTCGTTAATCAAAGATGGTTATGTTTCCTAACCATAGACAAAGGGTTGTTATTTGATTAACAGGATCACATCATTAGGAGAATGATGTGATTGACTTGACCCATTCCGTTAGCTTAGCACTAGATCGTTTAGTATGTTGCTATTGCTTTCTTCATGACTTATACATGTTCCTATGACTATGAGATTATGCAGCTCCCGTTTACCAGAGGAACACTTTGTGTGCTACCAAACGTCACAACGTGACTGGGTGATTATAAAGGAGCTCTACAGGTGTCTCCAAAGGTACATGTTGGTTTGGCGTATTTCGAGATTAGGATTTGTCACTCCGATTGTCGAAGAGGTGTCTCTGGGCCCTCTCGGTAATGCACATCACATAAGCCTTGCAAGCATTGCAACTAATGAGTTAGTTGCGAGATGATGTATTACGGAACGAGTAAAGAGACTTGCCGGTAACGAGATTGAACTAGGTATTGAGATACCGACGATCGAATCTCGGGCAAGGAACATACCGATGACAAAGGGAACAACGTATGTTGTTATGCGGTCTGACCGATAAAGATCTTCGTAGAATATGTAGGAGCCAATATGAGCATCCAGGTTCCGCTATTGGTTATTGACCGGAGACGTGTCTCGTCATGTCTACATTGTTCTCGAACCCGTAGGGTCCGCACGCTTAAGGTTTCGATGACAGTTATATTATGAGTTTATGAGTTTTGATGTACCGAAGGAGTTCGGAGTCCCGGATGAGATCGGGGACATGACGAGGAGTCTCGAAATGTTCGAGATGTAAAGATCGATATATTGGACGACTATATTCGGACATCGGAAAGGTTCCGAGTGGTTCGGGTATTTTTCGGAGTACCAGGGAGTTACGGGAATACGGGAGAAGAAGTATATGGGCCTTATTGGGCTTTAGGGGAGAGGGAGAGGCAGGCCGCGCCCCCCCCCCCAAGGCCTAGTCCGAATTGGACTAGGGGGAGGGGCTGCGCCCCCTCGTTCCTTCTCTTCCCTCTCCCCCTTCCTTGTCTCCTACTCCTACTACATGGAAGGACTCCTAGTTGGACTAGGAAAGGGGGAATCCTACTCCCGGTGGGAGTAGGACTCCCCTAGGGCGCGCCATAGAGAGGGCCGGCCCTCCCCTCCTCCACTCCTTTATATACGGGGGCAAGGGGCACCCCATAGACACAAGTTGATCCACGTGATCATATTTTTAGCCATGTGCGGTGCCCCCTTCCACCATAATCCTTGATAATATTGTAGCGGTGCTTAGGCGAAGCCCTGCGACGGTAGTACATCAAGATCGTCACCACGACGTCGTGCTGATGGAATTCTTCCCCGACACTTTGCTGGATCGGAGTCCGGGGATCGTCATCGAGCTGAACGTGTGCTAAAACTCGGAGGTGCCGTAGTTTCGGTACTTGATCGGTCGGGCCGTGAAGACGTACGACTACATCAACAGCGTTGTGCTAACGCTTCCGCTATCGGTCTACAAGGGTACGTAGATCACACTCCCCCCTCCCGTTGCTATGCATCACCATGATCTTGCGTGTGCGTATGATTTTTTTTTAAATTACTACGTTCCCCAACAGTGGCATCCGAGCCTAGGTTTTATGTGTTGATGTTATATGCACGAGTAGAACACAAGTGAGTTGTGGGGGATATAAGTCATACTGCTTACCAGCATGTCATACTTTGGTTCGGCGGTATTGTTGGACGAAGCGGCCCGGACCGACATTACGCGTACGCTTACGCGAGACCGGTTCTCCCGACGTGCTTTGCACAAAGGTGGCTAGCGGGTGACAGTTTCTCCAACTTTAGTTGAACCGAGTGTGGCTACGCCCGGTCCTTGCGAAGGTTAAAACAGCACCAACTTGACAAACTATCGTTGTGGTTTTGATGCGTAGGTAAGATTGGTTCTTGCTTAAGCCCGTAGCAGCCACGTAAAACTTGCAACAAACAAAGTAGAGGACGTCTAAGTTGTTTTTGCAGGGCATGTTGTGATGTGATATGGTCAAGACATGATGCTGAATTTTATTGTATGAGATGATCATGTTTTGTAACCAAGTTATCGGCAACTGGCAGGAGCCATATGGTTGTCGCTTTATTGTATGCAATGCAATTGCTCTGTAATGCTTTACTTTATCACTAAGCGGTAGCGATAGTCGTGGAAGCATAATATTGGCGAGACGACAACGATGCTACGATGGTGATCAAGGTGTCGCGCCGGTGACGATGGTGATCACGACGGTGCTTCGAAGATGGAGATCACAAGCACAAGATGATGATGGCCATATCATATCACTTATATTGATTGCATCTGATGTTTATCTTTTATGCATCTTATCTTGCTTTGATTGACGGTAGCATTTTAAGATGATCTCTCACTAATTATCAAGAAGTGTTCTTCCTGAGTATGCACCGTTGCGAAAGTTCTTCGTACTGAGACACCACGTGATGATCGGGTGTGATAGGCTCTACGTTCAAATACAACAGGTGCAAAACAGTTGCACACGCGGAATACTCAGGTTATACTTGACGAGCCAAGCATATACAGATATGGCCTCGGAACACGGAGACCGAAAGGTCGAGCGTGAATCATATAGTAGATATGATCAACATAGTGATGTTCACCAATGAAACTACTCCATCTCACGTGATGATCGGACATGGTTTAGTTGATTTGGATCACGTGATCACTTAGAGGATTAGAGGGATGTCCTTCTAAGTGGGAGTTCTTAAGTAATATGATTAATTGAACTTAAATTTATCATGAACTTAGTCCTGGTAGTATTTTGCAAATCATGTTGTAGATCAATAGCTCGCGTTGTTGCTTCCCTATGTTTATTTTGATATGTTCCTAGAGAAAACTGTGTTGAAAGATGTCAGTAGCAATGATGCGGATTGGATCCGTGATCTGAGGTTTATCCCCATTGTTGCACAGAAGAATTATGTCCTTGATGCACCGCTAGGTGACAGACCTATTGCAGGAGCAGATGCAGACGTTATGAACGTTTGGCTAGCTCAATATGATGACTACTTGATAGTTTAGTGCACCATGCTTAATGGCTTAGAATCGGGACTTCAAAGACGTTTTGAACGTCATGGACCATATGAGATGTTCCAGGAGTTGAAGTTAATATTTCAATCAAATACCCGAGTTGAGAGATATGAAGTCTCCAACAAGTTCTATAGCTAAAAGATGGAGGAGAATCGCTCAACTAGTGAGCATGTGCTCAGATTGTCTGGGTACTACAATCGCTTGAATCAAGTGGGAGTTAATCTTACAGATAAGATAGTAATTGACAGAATTCTCTAGTCACCATCACCAAGTTAGTAGAACTTCATGATGAACTATAATATGCAAGGGATAACGGAAACAACTCCCAAGCTCTACGTGATGCTGAAATCAACGAAGGTAGAAATCAAGAAAAACATCAAGTGTTGATGGTTGACAAGACCACTAGTTTCAAGAAAAAGGGTAAAGGGAAGAAGGGGAACTTCAAGAAGAACGGCAAGCAAGTTGCTACTCAAGTGAAGAAGCCCAAGTCTGATCCTAAACCTGAGACTAAGTGCTTCTACTGCAAAGGAACTAGTCACTGGAAGCGGAACTACCCCAAGTGATTGGCGGATAAGAAGGATGGCAAAGTGAACATAAGTATATTTGATATACATGTTATTGATGTGTACTTTACTAGTGTTTATAGCAACCCCTCAGTATTTGATACTAGTTTAGTTACTAAGATTAGTAACTCGAAACAGGAGTTGCAGAATAAACAGAGACTAGTTAAGGGTGAAGTGATGATGTGTGTTGGAAGTGGTTCCAAGATTGATATGATCATCATCGCACACTCCCCATACTTTCGGGATTAGTGTTGAACCTAAATAAGTGTTATTTGGTGTTTGCGTTGAGCATGAATATGATTTGATCATTTTTATTGTAATATGGTTATTCATTAAGTAAGAGAATAAATTGTTGCTCTGTTTACATGAATAAAACCTTATATGGTTACACACCCAATGAAAATGGTTCATTGGATCTCGATCGTAGTGATACACATATTCATAATATTGAAACCAAAAGATGCAAAGTTAATAATGATAGTGCAACTTATTTGTGGCACTGCCGTTTAGGTCATATCGGTGTAAAGCGCATGAAGAAACTCCATACTGATGGACTTTTGGAACCACTTGATTATGAATCACTTGGTACTTGCGAACCATGCCTCATGGGCAAGATGACTAAGACTCCGTTCTCCAGAACAATGGAGCGAGCAACAAACTTGATTGGAAATAATACATACTGATGTATGCAGTCCAATAAGTGTTGAGGCTCGCGGCGGGTATCGTTATTTTCTGACCTTCACAGATGATTTGAGCAGATATGAGTATATCTACTTGATGAAACATAAGTCTGAAACATTTGAAAATTTCAAATAATTTCAGGGTGAAGTGGAAAATCATTATGACAAGAAAATAAGGTTTCTAAGATCTGATCGCGGAGACAAATATTTGAGTTACGAGTTTGGTCTTCAATTAAAAGAATGTGAAATAGTTTCACTACTCACGCCACCTGGAACACCACAATGTAATGGTGTGTCCGAACGTCGTAATCGTACTTTACTAGATATGGTGCGATCTATGATGTCTCTTACTAATTTACCGCTATCGTTTTGGGGATATGCTCTAGAGACGGCCGCATTCACATCAAATAGGGCACCATCAAAATCCGTTGAGACGACACCGTATGAACTATGGTTTGGCAACAAACCTAAGCTGTCGTTTCTTAAAGTTTGAGGTTGCAATGCTTATGTGAAAATGTTTCAACCTGATAAGCTCAAACCCAAATCGGAGGAGTGCGTCTTCATAGGATACCCAAAAGAAAATGTTGGGTACACCTTCTATCACAGATCCGAAGGCAAGACATTCGTTGCTAAGAATGGATCCTTTCTAGAGAAGGAGTTTCTCTCGACAGAAGTGAGTGGGAGGAAAGTAGAACTTGATGAGGTAACTGTACCTGCTCCCTTATTGGAAAGTAGTTCATCACAAAAATCTGTTCTTGTGACTACTACACCAATTAGTGAGGAAGCTAATGATGATGATCATGTAACTTCATATCAAGTTACTACCGAATCTCGTAGGTAAACCAGAGTGAGATCCGCACCAGAGTGGTACGGTAATCCGGTTCTGGAAATCATGCTACTATATCATGATGAACCTATGAACTATGAAGAAGCGATGGTGAGCCCAGATTCCGCAAAATGGCTTGAAGCCATGAAATCTGAGATGGGATCCATGTATGAAAACAAAGTATGGACTTTGGTTGACTTGCCCGATGATCGGCAAGCAATTGAAAATAAATGGATCTTCAAGAAGAAGACAGACGCTGGTAGTAGTGTTACTATCTACAAAGCTAAGAATTGTCGCAAAAAGGTTTTCGACAAGTTCAAGGTGTTGACTACGATGAAATTTTCTCACTCGTAGCGATGCTTAAGTCTGTCCAAATCATGTTAGCAATTGCCGCAATTTTATGAAATCTAGCAAATGGATAAACAAAACTACATTCCTTAATGGATTTAAAGAAGAGTTGTATATGATACAACTAGAAAGTTTTGTCAATCCTAAAGGTGCTAACAAAATATGCAAGCTCCAGCGATCCATCTATGGACTGGTGCAAGCATCTCGGTGTTGGAATATACGCTTTGATAAGTTGATCAAAGCATATAGTTTTATACAAACTTGCGGTGAAGCCTGTATTTACAAGAAAGTGAGTGGGAGCACTACAATATTTCTGATAAGTATATGTGTATGACATATTGTTGATCGGAAATAATGTAGAATTATTCTGCAAAGCATAAAGAAGTGTTTGAAAGGATTTTTTCAAAGAAAACCTCGGTGAAGCTGCTTACATATTGAGCATCAAGACCTATAGAGATAGATCAAGACGCTTGATAAGTTTTTTTTTCAATGAGTACATACCTTGACAAGATTTTGAAGTAGTTCAAAATGGAACAGTCAAAGAAAGAATTCTTGCCTGTGTTACAAGGTGCAAAATTGAGTAAGACTCAAAGCCCGACCACGGCAGAAGATAGAAAGAGAATGAAAGTCATTCCCTATGCCTCAGTCATAGGTTCTATAAAGTATGCCATGCTATGTACCAGATCTATTGTATACCTACACTAATTTTGGCAAGAGAGTACAATAGTGATCTAGGAGTAGATCACTGGACAGCGGTCAAAATTATCCTTAGTGGAATAAGGATATGTTTCTCGATTATGGAGGTGACAAAAGGTTCGTCGTAAAAGGGTTACGTCGATACAAGTTTTGGCACTAATCCGGATGACTCTTAGTCTTCATCTGGATACATATTGAAAGTGGGAGCAATTAGCTAAAGTAGCTCCGGGCAGAGCATTGTAGACATAGAGAATTGCAAAATACTTACGGATCTGAATATGGCAGACCCATTGACTAAACTTCTCTCACAGGCAAAACATGATCACACCTTAGTACACTTTGGGTGTTAATCACATAGCAATGTGAACTAGATTACTGACTCTAGTAAACCCTTTGGGTGTTGGTCACATATCGATGTGAACTATGGGTGTTAACCACATAAAGATGTGAACTATTGATGTTAGATCACATGGCGATGTGAATTAGATTATTGACTCTAGTGCAAGTGGGAGACTGAAGGAAATATGCCCTAGAGGCAATAATAAAGTTATTATTTATTTACTTATTTCATGATAAATGTTTATTATTCATGCTAGAATTGTATTAACCGGAAACATAATACATGTGTGAATACATAGACAAACAGAGTGTCACTAGTATGCCTCTACTTGACTAGCTCGTTAATCAAAGATGGTTATGTTTCCTAACCATAGACAAAGAGTTGCTATTTGATTAACAGGATCACATCATTAGGAGAATGATGTGATTGACTTGACCCATTCCGTTAGCTTAGCACTCGATCGTTTAGTATGTTGCTATTGCTTTCTTCATGATTTATACATGTTCCTATGACTATGAGATTATGCAACTCCCGTTTACCGGAAGAACACTTTGTGTGCTACCAAACGTCACAACGTAACTGGGTGATTATAAAGGATCTCTACAGGTGTCTCCAAAGGTACATGTTGGGTTGGCGTATTTTGAGATTAGGATTTGTCACTCCGATTGTCGGAGAGGTGTCTCTGGGCCCTCTCGGTAATGCATATCACATAAGACTTGCAAGCATTGCAACTAATGAGTTAGTTTCGAGATGATGTATTACAGAACGAGTAAAGAGACTTGCTGGTAACGAGATTGAACTAGGTATTGAGATACCGACGATCGAATCTCGGGCAAGTAACATACCGATGACAAAGGAAACAACGTATGTTGTTATGCGGTCTGACCGATAAAGATCTTCGTAGAATATGTAGGAGCCAATATGAGCATCCAGGTTCCGCTATTGGTTATTGATCGGAGACGTGTCTCGGTCATGTCTACATTGTTCTCGAACCCGTAGGGTCCGCATGCTTAAGGTTTCGATGATAGTTATATTATGAGTTTATGATTTTTGATGTACCGAAGGAGTTCCGAGTCCCGGACGAGATCGGGGACGTGATGAGGAGTCTCGAAATGGTCGAGACGTAAAGATCGATATATTGGACGACTATATTCGGGCATCAGAAAGGTTCCGAGTGGTTCGGGTATTTTTCGGAGTACCGGGGAGTTACGGGAATACGGGAGAAGAAGTATATGGGCCTTATTGGGCTTTAGGGGAGAGGGGGAGGCAGGCTGCGCGCCCCCCAAGGCCTAGTCCGAATTGGACTAGGGGGAGGGGCTGCGCCCCCTCCTTCCTTCTCTTCCCTCTTCCCCTTCCTTGTCTCCTACTCCTACTACATGGAAGGACTCCTAGTTAGACTAGGAAAGGGGGAATCCTACTCCCGGTGGGAGTAGGACTCTCCTAGGGCGCGCCATAGAGAGGGCCGGCCCTCCCCTCCTCCACTCCTTTATATACGGGGGCAGGGGGCACCCCATAGACACAAGGTGATCCACGTGATCATATTCTTAGCCGTGTGCGGTGCCCCCTTCCACCATAATCCTCGATAATATTATAGTTGTGCTTAGGCGAAGCCCTGCGACGGTAGTACATCAAGGTCGTCACCACGCCATCGTGCTGACGGAATTCTTCCCCGACACTTTGCTGGATCGGAGTCTGGGGATCGTCATCGAGCTGAACGTGTGCTAAAACTCATAGGTGCTGTATTTTTAGTACTTGATCGGTCGGGCCGTGAAGACGTACGACTACATCAACCGCGTTGTGCTAACGCTTCCGCTGTCGGTCTACAAGGGTACGTAGATCACACTCTCCCCTCTCGTTGCTATGCATCACCATGATCTTGCGTGTGCGTAGGATTTTTTTTTGAAATTACTACGTTCCCCAACAGATACGACTGAGGGTGATGGAGGAACCCCCGGGAATCAGGATAAGGGGACTGAGAGTCGTCCGTAGGACTTGGTGAAGGGGCCGGAGTCACAGTCGGACAAGGCGACAACTGCCAAGGAGGCATCATCCACGACACCGGTTAACATGCTCGGTTTGGTTCTTTTGGGGCTCGGTCTGCACCTAGTTGGTTATGGAGTAACCGAGTTGAGGCAGATGATCCAGAGGAGCGCGAGTTACCACCGGTATTGCTTCATACTGCTAGTTCTCCTAGTGTGCTTGAGTCCCACAGGGTTGATCCCGAGATTCAGGATTCGCAGGGCTGCGGTCTCCCGTTGGCGAGTGGGGCGGGTGGTGGGCAGGAGGTTACCATTCCCAGCCCGATTACGACTGTATCAGGTCAGCTGGGGGATGGGCGCGGGCTGGAGGTCCGCCCTACTTTCTCACCGCGGGGCAGTTCTGGACAGCCTGGTTCGGTGCACAGGCAGGAGGCCAACACTGTTCCCTCGCCGACATCGTCTCCGCGCTCCTTCATCGGTTTGGGAGGGAGAGGGGCTATGGAGCAGGTGTCTCCACGGTCAGTTTCTCCCACCATTTTGGCAGGAGTGGCTCACGAAGCCGCGCCTATCTTGTAACACCCTGGATGCGACTATATCTCCCACGTGTCGAGGCACGACTTAGAGGCATAATCGCATTGAGGGCATATGTCGCAAGTTAGGCAATCTTCACAACATCCCATGTAATATAAATCATAAAGGGGAGATAACATAGTTGGCTTACACTCGCCACGTCAATCAAGTACATAAATAACATTACATCAACCAAACACTCATGGCCCGACTACGACGCCAAAATAAAAGAGAACCCAACATGTGACAACGGTCCCGTTCACCCCCAACTGGGCACCACTACTGATCATCGGGAAAGGAAACATAGTAACGTTGAGAGTCTTCGTCGAACTCCCACTTGAGCTCATACGCGTCTCCTGGAGCGGAATCATCAGGCCCTGCATCTGGTGTAATAGTAATCTGTGAGCCACAGGGACTCAGCAATCTCGCACCCTCGCGATCAAGACTATTTAAGCTTATAGGTAAGGCAAGGTATAATATGAGTGGAGCTGCAGCAAGCGACTAGCAAGTATGGTGGCTAACTTATTCGCAAAAGAGAGTGAGAAGAGGAGGCAAAGCACGAGCGAGAAACTAGAGAACCACCCGCGCAAACATTACTCCAACACCGTGTCCACTTCCCGGACTCCGCCGAGAAGAGGCCATCACGGTAATACACTCGGTTGATTCATTTTAATTAATTAAGGTTCAAGTTATCTACAACCGGACATTAACAAATTCCCATCTGCCCATAACCGCGGGCACGGCTTTCGAAAGTTCAAATCCCTGCAGGGGAGTCCCAACTTAGCCCATGACAAGCTCTCACGGTCAACGAAGGAATAGACCTCCTTCCAAGACGTTCCGATCAGACTTGGTATCTCGGTAATTCAAGACACTTCGACAGGTTAAAACAAGACCAGCAACACCGCCCGAATGTGCCGACAAATCCCGATAGGAGCTGCACATATCTCTTTCTCAGGGCACACTCAGATGAGCGCTCCATACAACTAAAACCAAACCTCGAGTTTCCCCGAGGGGGCGCTGCACAGGACTCTAGTTTGGACCAACACTCAGAGGAGCACTGGCCCGGGGGGGTTTAAAATAAGATGACCCTTGGGCTCCGGAAACCCGAGGGAAAAGAGGCTAGGTGGCAAATGGTAAGACCAAGGTTGGACATTGCTGGAAAAGCTTTAATCAAGGCGAAATATCAAGGGGTTCCCATTATAACCCAACCGCGTAAGGAACGCAAAATCTGGGAACATAACACCGATATGACGGAAACTAGGGCGGCAAGAGTGGAACAAAACACTAGGCGAGAGGCCGAGCCTTCCACCCTTTACCAAGTATATAGATGCATTAAGATAACAAGATAATATAATGATATCCCAACAAGCAAATAAATGTTCCAACAAGGAACGGCCTTCAATCTTCACCTGCAACTAGCAACGCTATAAGAGGGGCTGAGCAAAGCGGTAACATAGCCAATCAACGGTTTGCTAGGACGTGGTGGGTTAGAGGTTTGACATGGCAATTTGGGAGGCTTGAAAGCAAGTGGTAGGCATCATAGCATTGGCATAGCAAAAGAGCAAGCAAACTAGCATAATAAAGATAGTAGTGATTTCGAGGGTATGATCATCTTGCCTGCACAGTTGTCAGAGTTGACTGGATCCTCAAAAGCAAACTCAACGGGCTCCTCGTTAGCGAACTCGTCTCCCGGCTCTACCCAAACAAGACAAACAAGCAACAAGGATACAATCAACCACGTGCAAACTCAAACAACACAATGCAAAGATGATATGCTATGCGGGATGCGATGCGGGATGCAAAATGCAACATATGACAGGAAATGCATGAACATGGCCTCAACTTGGAAAACCAAGTGTGCCACTGGAAAGATAAGACGAAAGCGCTTGAAAATGATATAAAGAACGCCGGAATCGGAGTTACGGTTTGGAAATGACAAGCGATTCAAAAATGACACCAGTCTGCGATTTACAGCAAGTAGCCACCTAAATGCAATGAAATGAACATGCTACAGCACCCAAAAATGACAACAAAATACATGGCAGGGATGCACACAAGATGCTAAACAAAAGTCTAGCACTGAGCTACGGCCAATTCATCCATTAATAGGTTCAAACAAGCATGGCAAAAATGCATATGGCAAACAGATCTCAGACTTAGTGAAATTAACACTTGTCGGAAATATAACTCAAGTAGGCATGTTTACGAGCTCGATGCACTCACTACGTTGCAAGCCATGGCAAGAAAAGCATACACCCATAAAGAAGGCGCAAAATGCCAGCTAGACATGGCAAGAACAATAGCATAGCATGCACGGATCAACTACAACATCATCGGCAAAATTGCAAACAAGTTGACAATCTGCCCAGATTCACAAAGTAGCAAAAGTAGATCTCGATTGACTCAAGATAGGGTGCTCCACAATTGCAAACAAAGACATAGATGGATAGAGCACTACAAGATTAACAAAACATCCTTACTGATCATCCTCAAAAGAGGCACAGATCACTAGGAAACAACATGAACATATGGCATCATGAGATAAACAGGTCCAGGACTTAGTGAAATCACTAAGTCCCTGAAAACAGACTTAGCAAGGGCACCACTTTGCAAGCTTGCACTAGTCACCACACACATACTAAAAATACATGGGTTGCACCTATGGAAAGATGAAAAAACCCTTAACAAAACACATGTAGAGCATCAGGGCATATCATGCACACATTAATCATGGCAAAAATGACAAAAGTGCTAAACGGAGTAGCAGATCTGACAATTAACTCAAGTAGCCCTCTTCTAACAGCATTTCGGGCATCAAGATGAACTCAAATGAAAATGATGCAATGGAATGAAATGATGTACTCTCTGTGATGAACATTTTGATATGCTATATGCATGAATCAGAGCTACGGATGCAAAGTTACGGAGCTACGAACATGAACACTTGGACTGAAAATTTAGGGACTTAGAGAAAAAAACAACCCCAGATCTAGGGTTTGCACGGAAGCCGAGGCGGCCGGATCTTCGCCGGAGTTCGTCGCCGACGTCGCCGAGTGGAGAGGAGAGGCCGGGCCGGGGCCGGCGGTGGCGGCGACGGCGCGAGGCGGC